>NC_025994.2:16870654-17170654 GCF_000442705.2 Elaeis guineensis
GTACAAGTCAGGTTCGTATCCACAAGGATCATGGGCTAAATTACATTGGAGCAATAGATTAACAAAAGATTAATATGCTAATTAATTGATTAGAAGATTATGAATGAATAATAGTGAAGTAAACAAGAGCACTAATAAAGGATTGATTTAAGTATTGAAAGAAGTATCTCAGGATTTTAACTGATTTCTTGTTAGACGGTTAGTACCCTTCTAATATGCAAATATTTAATATATAACCAATCAAGATATAGCCTATCTGGGGAGACCATGGCCCATATTCATTGGATCATGATCTGTCCCTTTGGAGTATAAGCTAGTCAAGATTATGTACATAAAAGGAATCATATTTAGAAATAGATTATCTCAAAAGCATGAACCGTATCCTTAGATCACGGCTCATCCCAAGAGTGATAGACTATTCTAAACTATGATCTTATGCAAAGTAAATAAAAGATATCCGTACATAAAAAGAAATAAAATAAGTCTTTTATTGCATACAAAGAAGAAAGTACAAAAGATAAAGAAATAAAGAACATTGCCATTACAAGTGTGTCAGTAGTTTTTCGGGAAGGTGGAGAACTAGCTAATCATGGAGCTTTTTCTTGTTGACGTCTGGGGCTGAGGAGACACATGAGCAGCAGTTAGAAGGAGGACGTAAGTGGAGGCTTAGGGTTGATGGAGGAGAGGAAGGGGTGGCCGGCTTGGAGAGAGATGGAGGCATGGAGAGTTGAGAGATGATCCCAAGAGGGGCCGGCAAGGGGCTTCTTATGGATTTTTGAGGCCACCTTAGGTAGGGTTTTGTCTCGCATCCATGCTTCTCAGTCGTTCCTTGTTTCTGTGTTTGCAATGCCATATCGCGCACACCCGCTCACAGTCGCTTGATGCTTTTGAGACCGGTGTTCAACCACTTGCATGCCAGCAACTCACCCAAGCCCAATCCCCATGCATTTAATTTTTAATGGCCCTACCATTTTACATGTATAGTGGGTGGCCCACAATCATATGGTTTTCATTCTATTGATCCTTCCATGTATAACAACAAGCAATAGCCAACACCCATACATCACCTTTTTTAAATACACCATGGGTCCCATAGCTTTTAATATCATACCGTGCATCCGCATCTATTTTTTCCAAAAAAACCTCCTTTTATTCTAATGCTGTGTGCATCCCTAGTCCATGCCCAATATCTACAACTAGCATCTACGTTCACTTATCTTCTCAACCACACATTCGTGGGTCCCCATCTGATGCCACATCCTACTTGATCATCATGGCTCTTGAGTTGGTTGCTTGGTTCACTCGAATCTGAAATAATTTGAATCCAGTTGGGATTGTTTGAGCCCAAACTCCTTATTACCTACAAATAAGATTAGAGAGCATCAAATTTTAATAAAATAATATTAATTATTATAATATTTAGTGCCTCTAGTAACTTAAGTATTTATCAGTTAGTCTTCACTTCTCATACAACCAAGGCTTTCTCGTCTGCTGAGCTCATCTTCAAAATGAGGTCATTCAGGTTAGCCCTTGCTTCTTAGCTGCCAAGGTCTTTAGCACAGATGGCTTAGATTTATGGACTTCGAGGGTCCTTTGTGGTTAACCCTAGCTTCTCGCATGATCAAGGCTTTTTCATCGACTGAGCTCATTTTAGAAATGAAGAGCCTTCAAGGATCTTTTAGGTTAGTCCTCACTTCTTGATTGTCGAGGTCTTTGGTCTGGATATTGTTGTAAGAAGAGGCCTATATTCATCTACAAAATTTATGAATTAGGGAGAATAGAATTTTTATTAAAAGGGTTCGTTTACACTTATTGGTAGTACATCCCTAGATTGTTTGAATTTCAGGATTGTTGTAGTGGAGTTTCATCCAATTGCTTCAAGCAGTAGATTTTGAATTTGATGATCTTATCCACTTGATAGGGACCTTTTCAATTTGAAGATAGCTTTTCTCATTCATTTGGTTGAGATACCTTGGTCCGATGCAACACCAGGTCATCGATTCTAAACATTTTGCCTCAGACTCGAGAATTGTAGTATTTTGCAACCCTGTGTTGATAGGCTACTATCCTTACTCAAGCTTTTTCTTGGACTTCTTCAAATAAATTCAAGTTTGTTTGGAGTCATTCTGGATTATTTTATTCATCATAGTTCTCGATCCATAATAAGGAAAGTTTGATTTCTACTAGGATAACAACCTCCGCTCCAAAGAAGTGGTTGAAGGGGGTCTTTCTAGTGGGTATTCTCTATGTGGTTCGGTAGGCCCAGAGAAGCGGTGAAGCTCATCGGCCTATGATCCCTTGGTGCAATCTACCCTAGATTTCAAGCCCTATAGAAGAGTCTAATTAGTTATTTCAGCCTCTCCATTGGCTTTGGGATGGCCTTTTGATGTGAGATGGTGCAAGATGCCCAAGTCCTGATAGAACGCGACAACCAGGCACTGATAAATGGATGGCCATTATCTATGATGAGCACTCATGGAAGACTGAATCGACATATGAAGGATTTTCAGATGAAGTACTTTACCTTTACTTCGGCGATGCGGGCTAGTGGTTTGGTTTCCACCTACTTAGTGAAATAATCGATGGTGACAAGCAGAAACTTTTGTTGGTCTGATGCTTAGGAAAATGGCCTGAGGATATCCATCCCCCATTTTACGAAGGGCTAGGATGCATTGATGGGGGTTGGTGGTGCGGTAGGTCAGCACTGGATATTTGCATTCTGCTGGCATTGATCGCACCATTTGGTCCGGTCAGCTGCATCCTACTGCATAGTGGACTAGTAGTACCCTTGTTGAAGAACTTTGTAGGCTAGCGACCTATCCTTCAGATGATTCCTGCATATCCCTTTGTACCTCTTGTAGGGTGTAATCAACCTCAAAGAGATGTAGGTAGTTGAGGAGCAATCAAGAAAATGACCTCCTGAATAGCTTACCTTCATAGAGGACGTAGCAAGATACCTAGTTTCTAAGTCTCTGAGCTTTCTTTGGATCCGTTGGCAGCATCTCATCTCTAAGGAAGTGGACCAATGGATCTAGCCAGCTCGGCTCACAATCAATCTGTAACATTGAAGTGGACTCTTCGGTGTTGGGTCTTTTCACAACTTCAAAGAAAGATTTTTTGGGTAGATCCTCTAGCGCTGAAGTCACCAGCTTAGATAGTAGGTCGGTTCGAGAATTTTTTGACCTCGACACCTGTTGAATATTAAAACTGATGAATATGGAGATTAGATCTTTTACCTTTAGTAGGTATCTCTTTATGTTTTCCTCCTGAGCTTCATAGTCTCCTCGAACTTGACCAACCACTAATTGGGAGTCACTACAGACCTTCAAGTCTCGTACCCCTAATTCTATTGCTATTCTAAGCTTGGTGGTTAGGGCTTCATATTCTTCCTCATTATTGATGGTTGGGAATGCGAAGCATAAGGCATACTCCATGATGGTTTTTTTTGGTCTGGTGAGGATCAGCCCCACTCCTGACTTGACAAAGCTCGACAATCCATCTATCAGATATATGCCCTAGAAGTCAATTGTTGGCCAATGCATATTATAATTTTGAGACATAAATTTGTACTTGTAATTTTGTTTATCAATAAAAGGGTAATTTTTATTTCAATCATATTTTTTATGTATCCATGATTCATCCAAAGGATTAACAAATGATAATATATATTCTCAAGGGGTTGAAAATTTGAGATATATATTATTGATGGTTAATTCCTAAAAGCTTTCGATCAAAAGATCATCACTGAAGATGATGATCAATCTAGTTAAATTGATACACATATCACTTTTTTTTCAAATAGTCTCGAGTCTGCAGTATGAAGACACTGGAGTGAGAGTACAGACGATTGTTAGAGAATAACTTACACTGATTATGACCAACTTGAGAAACTACTTGGATGTCTACTCACTCATTAGTGATTTTTTCGATGCTATAGTGGTGTAAGTGGTCCTTTGACCTACAGTGCCTCGGCTATTCATAGTGAGGTTACTGTAGTTTGATTGCACATAAACTTAAACTCTTGATCATTTGGATCCTTACGGTGTATATTGGCTACAATCGATTCAGGTTCACTGTTAAGAGTGGGATGTACCTAGATAGAATCTGTCGATCTTAGTAGAAAAAGAATAATCTTATATGATTCATGAGACTAAGTTTAGAAATTCTTTGATCGAAGCAAATGTGAATACTAAAAAAGAATTTTCATTAAAATTCATAAATGAACTCGAGTCAAATCAATAATGCATATGACTGACGTTGGAGTTTGATGAGTTCTTCATGACCTCCATCTAATCAAGACTCATGATAGAAGGACTGAATCATATGATAACTGTACCTAAAGGTTTATTACTTATATTCTGCTAGATTGTCACTATATACTGCTAGGTGTCACTGGTAGATTGTGACTCATTGAGCATCGTCTTGATGATTATTAATCCTTGATGGATAGAGTTGAAATCATTCTAACCTATCAAAAAAAGTTTTGATGATATTGTGATAGGGATCATAGTATATTTCACTATCAGATAGAATAGAACCTATGGAATCACATACAATAGTTGATTATGAATCGCTATTCGATCTAATCATCAATATGATTGATGTTTGATTCAATGCAAAAGTTGCAATAAAGTAATTCACTAAGAGTTAGTGTTGCCCAGCAATGCAACCCAAGAGAGGGGGGATGAATTGAATTTTTAAAAATTTAAAAATTAACTTATAACTATGAGGATTATTTAACAATGAGCAGGATAAATGTGAAGAGTAAAATTTATGCAGGGTGTAGAAGTTGGATGCAAGAATGCAAGAAGATAAGAAAATTTAAAAGGAGAGCAAGTAAGCACAACACAAACAAAAAGATTTATAGTTGTTCGGGGCCAACCTTGCACCTACGTCCACTCCCCAAGCTCTTACTTGAGAATTTAAATCTACTAAACTGTATTCAACCCGAATACAACGTCGGAACCTCCAACTCTAGCTATTCTAAGCTAGAACACTTATTTTTCGGATACAAACCAACTCAATACAATCCGATTCAAGATTCGGATCAACCTTTCTACGTTTTAAAATCTTTCCAAAATAAAATTTCAACTCAAAATAGAGTATAGCAGTTAATCACACAGAAATACAGATGTAGCTTCTTTAATGAGCAAATAAAGCTTTAAATATACTTTACACAATAAGAATGAAGCTCTTCTAAACTTTTTCAAGATGGTTGAAGATTTGAATGAGCTCTTGAGGGGTTGGTGAACTTGAAATAAAAGCTTCTTGAACTTTTAAGAGGGCTCTTGCTTAGGATTGAAATGAATGCTTGAAGAACCTTTTCAAAACCTTATTTATTCACTCCTTTAAGTACCTTTTATAACTTCAAATAATGGTGGAGAGTAATCTGAGCTGAAAAATAGAGCCATTGGAGCACATTAAATGGGCATTAAATGCAGCCAAAATGAGCTAAAAACTAGTCGTTGCAAAATTTTTTCGTCACAGGGGTTGACTCATAGGGTCGACTCATGCTCATGAGTCGACTCATGGGGTCGACTTCTGTGGCACAGAACAGAAAATGATTGTTCTATAATTTTGGCCTACATAACAGCAGAGGTCGACTCATAGGATCGACTCATGCTCAGGGGTCGACTCACAGAGTGTGTCAGCCAAAGAATTCAGTGTGCCGTTCAGCCCCTTTTGTCATGAGTCGACTCATGGAGTCGACTCAAATATATAAACATGATTTTCTTTCAAAATATATATTCAAAAATATTAGAATTACCTCCAATAGATTATAAATCTTGTGTTCTTGCTCTTAAGGCTTCCGAATTAGAATTTGATAAAATTACGATTTTGCTCCTGAAATATAATAAATCTTTTTTCAAGCCAAAATCATTAGTAATCTCCTCAAATACTTTGTAATCATCAAAATCAATTCAAGGAGCAATAATCTTCTCCTTTTTGATGATGACAAAATACTTAAGCAAAAGCATATATAAAGCATTGAACATGAATTTCAAATTTATGAAGATACATCACTTCAATACCATAGCCAAGTATTTGAACGAAATGCATCATAAGCAGTTTGAAGATCAATTTAAAATTTGCTGATAAGTTCATTTGCTTTGAAAATTAGATAAAAAGGAGCTGACGATTTTAGTTCTTTGACACATTTGCTTAATAATTTTGCTTATTACTAATTTTTTATTGCTTATTGCTTATTTCTTTATTACTTATTGTTTAAATTCAATTTTGATTCTCTACTCTCTCTTTTTGACGGCATCAATTAAGATTCTCTACTCCTCTTTTTAAAGAATCTTGAAAGGATAAATTTTTTTTACTCTCCCTTTTTGATAGCATCAATTAAGATCTTAAGAGATTTTAAGGATAGAGAAAAGAAAAGAAAGATGACAAAAATGATATATTTTCTTTACTTGTCCTTTTTGACAGCATCAATTAAGATTCTCTACTCCTCCTTTTAAGGGATCTTGAAAGGATAAATTTTCTTTACTCCCCCTTTTTGATACTTCTTTAGCCCCCTTCTTTGATTGCTTATTTCTCTACTCCCCCTCAACATAGCAAACATAAAGGATATATCAATTTGCTCATCTAGAAGATATTGTAATTCATAGTATTTTTTAGCACTAATATGAGTTATTTTTCATATCTCATAATTAAAATAATTCAATTTGATCACATTCATAGACATTCATTAAAAGTCAAAGCGCACGCGCGCACACACACGCACGCACACACACACACACACACACACACACACACACACACACATATATATATATATATTCAAAAGTGACTAAATGCAAAAGGTGTCCCAATACACATGAGTCAACTCAAAATACAAAAGTCATGGATAGAAACTATCCAAGAGTTAATTAGCCAACAAATACAAGGCCCATAAGATAGATCTTAGACATAGGAGACAAACTAATCTAGATCTAATAGATATCTTGACTAGAGGGATCAGGATCTGAAGAATCAGAGATAGGGTGAGGAGATGTAGGATCAAGTCTACGAGCATGACCTCGACCACGTCTGTCTCGGCCACGGATAGAGGTACCAGCACGAGTAGAGGGGTGAGAGGATCCTGGAGCTTGAGAAGCTACGGACTGTGCAATAAAGAAAAGTCTGATGGTGTCCAAAAGATCCTAGGCTCTCGATACAGACTGCATCAGGGCACTGAACTGAGTAGAAGCATTCTCAATGGAGCCCCTGATCTCTCTCCTCAAGAAGTCAAAGCCATTCTCTAAAACTCCTCGAAGTCTAACCATCTCTGCAGATAGGTCTGAGACCTCTGTGATATCCTCATGCGGCTGGAAATGGGCTAAAGATAATACTTGCCCCTGTAAGTCTAATATTCTGCCTGTCAATCTCAAAATACATCCCTCAAGCTGCTCAATGCGTACCAACTGATTAGTAAGCATCTAAAAAATAAAAAAAAATATGAGAGATCAGAGTCTGGTCTGAGTCATCCTGGGATGTCGATCTCTGTGCAAAGACTGAAGTGGCAAACTGTTGAGATAGAATGGAGGCTACACACTGGGACATCATCTCAATCTGATCATCTGCTAGTCTGAACTCTGAAGGATGTACCCTACTCTCTGACTGTGGAACTGAAGCATGCCTCCTCACAGACTCTGAAGGATCAGCCTCATGATCAGATATGAACTGAATATCTGGGGATGCTCTGTGATCACGAAGAGGTGAAGATGGTCCCTCCTCCTCTGCTCTATCCTCTGCTCTCTCCTCAATACCCTTTGTCCAACTGCCATTAGTTTTAGAAAAACTCATGCGATGCAGTGTATGACGATTGATGGTGTCGGAATGGAATAGTCTAGCAACTGTCTCCCCCTCAAAACTGACTCCGAACCTCCTAAAAACTAAGGTGAGTGCCATACCAAAAGGCAAGTGAGCCTTGGACTTGTTCAGGATCTCTATCATGGCCTCAAACATCAATGCTAGAAGGTTCAAGAGGATTTGGGTGATCACATGGTATATAATGCAAATGTCCCTACTAGATAGAAGGTCGTGTCTACCACTCCTAGGGACAAACAGTTTGGTTATCAAGTGATATAACAGCCTCATCTCAATAGAAAGAATTTTTGCTTCCAATTTATTTAAACTTTCAGTATAAGTTCTCCCTAATATAACATTAATTCCTTCTTCTTTAATTGAAAGCTCCATATTGGTATAGCCTTCACAAGGCAAATGCAGTATCTGTCCCAAATGTACTGGATCAAGAATAACATCAACACCTTTTACTGTAGATTTCACTATTCCATTGCTATAGCTCAAATTTAAGTAAAATTTTCTGACTAGATCGACATAAGTATTTTTATTTAAAGAGCAGTAAAATTTTCATCCTTGATTCTTAATCTTCGATCCAATAGTGAACCCTTTTTTTTCAAAAAACTTGAAATCAATATTTTCCTCGGGTTCTACTTTTCGATCAGAGAGAGGTACCTTGCTTGGGCTGATTGGAGACTGAGTGGAAGCTGAAGCAGGACCTGGAGTAGGGATTGGAGTAGGAGATGGCTCGACTGCTAATCTCTTTCTGCACACACTCTCTTCCAACATGCGAACAGATTTTTTCCTCTGTGGAAGCTTCATTTTGGGAGCCATTTGCATAAGAAGGACTTGCACGGAGCTTTGGAGACTAAATGTGAGGGAGAGAGGAAAAGATTCTAGTGGAAAGGCAAAGATTTTGGAGAGGTGATGTGCCAATTTGGAGAAGATGGGTAGAGTCTAGGGCAAGCTCGAACCACCCCAAATGAAGAAGGAAGAGGAGAGGAACTTGGTTCTTAAACAGGCGATTTGAAGAGTGAAAATCGGTGGGAGGAGATATTTGAGAAAAATCTTTGGTTTGAGGGAGAAGAGATGGAGATCTTTTGGTTCGGTGGGAGGAAGAAGACGAAGGGTTGAGTCAGCTCAAAAAAAAATTCTCAATAAGAAGAGAGCACTCGAAGGGTTTTATCAAAATTACAAGTTTACCCTAGGGTCGACCCTGGGGGTCGACTCATGGCATAGAAAAATTCAAAAGAATTATGGGATAATTTCAAAAAAATTTGAAACTCTGAGAGAAGGATGTTTACCCAAGTATTGATCATGTGAATGATAGTTTTGAGCTTTTGAGCTCTTAAGAAAAATGAGAATTGAGCTCAATAGATTTGGTTCAATGAATTTTTGGTATTAAGAATTTGAAATCAGAGAGGTACTTAAGCTGATGGATCATGGATTCCTAGTTCTCTCTTAATTTCATAAAATCTATCTTCACTTAAGGCCTTGGTAAAGATGTCAGCCAATTATTTTTCAGTACAAATATAATTAAGAATTATATCTTTATTTTGGACATGTTCTCTTATGAAATGATGCCTAATTTCAATATGTTTTGATCTAAAATGCTTAATTGGATTTTTAGTTAGATTTATAGCACTGGTGTTATCACATCTTATGGGAGTTTCATTGAGTTTGATGCCGAAGTCTTCAAGTTGTTGCTTAATCCATAAGATTTGAGCACAACAACTTTCGGCTGTAATGTATTCGACCTCGACCGTAGACAATGCTGCCGAGTTTTGCTTCTTGCTAAACCAAGAGATTAAGTTAACTTCAAAAAATTGACAAGTTTTACTAGTACTTTTTCTATCTAATTTATATTCAGCAAAATCGGCATTTGAATATCCTATCAAGTCAATTAATGATTCCTTAGAATACCATAGTCCTAGAGTTTATGTACCATTTAAGTATCTAAGGATTCTTTTAACTGCATTCAAATGTGATTCTTTTGGATTTGATTGAAAGCGAGCACACAGATAAATACTAAATATAATATCTGGTCTACTAGCAGTTAAATATAATAGAGAACCAATCATATCTCTATAAAATTTTAAGTACACATTTTTACCTCCTTCATCCTTGTCAAGCTTACATGATGGGCTCATAGGTGTACCAATTGCTTTGGAGTTCTCCATTCCAAATCTTTTGAGCAGTTCTCTGATGTACTTGCTTTAGGTGATAGAGATTCTTTCCTTTGTTTGTTTGATTTGAAGTCTGAGGAAGAATGTAAGTTCTCCCATCATGCTCATCTCGAACTCTCCCTGCATGAGCTTAGCAAAATCTTGACAAAGAATTTCATTAGTAGATCCAAAAATAATGTCATCAATATATATTTGTATAAGTAATATATCATTTTGATTTCTTTTAATGAAAAGGGTTGTGTCTATATTTTCTCTTGAAAAATTATTATTAAGCAAAAATTTGCTTAGCCTTTCATACCAAGCCCTAGGTGCTTGTTTCAAACCATATAATACTTTGTTTAATTTAAAAATATGATTAGAAAAAGCATGATTTTTAAAATCTGGAGGTTGTTCTACATAAACTTCTTCAACAATATATCCATTTAGAAAAGTACTTTTGACATCCATTTGGAATAACTTAAAATTCATAAAGCAAGCATATGCAAGTAGAAGTCTAATTACTTCTAATCTAGCAACAGGTGCAAAGGTCTCATCAAAATTAATTTCTTCTTCTTAATTATAATCTTTTACAACTAATCTTCCTTTATTTCTTATCATATTTCCATGTTCATCCAATTTATTCCTATATACCCATTTTGTGCCAATTATTGAATAATTTTTAGGTCTTAAAACTAAAGTCCATATATATTTTTTTTTAATTGATTAAGTTCTTCTTGCATTGTATTTATCCAATTATAATCTTTTTCAGCTTTATCTATGGTTTTAGGTTCAAGATGAGAGATAAAAGCAAAATGATTAAATGTATCTCTAAGTGAAGAGCAAGTCCTTACATCATGTATAAAATCATCAATGATTAGTTCCTTGGGGTGATTGTGATCATACCTCCATTCTTTGGGTAGATCATTTATACCTAGAGGTTGTTCTTGTTGTTCTTCACCTTCCTCATCCTGTTTGTCTTCATGTTCTTCATCATCTTGAATGGTTGAGTCTTTTAGAGTGATCTCCTTCATCCCTTCTATAAGAGGATCTGCATTATCAATACCTTCATTCTTTCTTGAAGGAAGATCGTTAGTTTCATCAAAAATAATATGTATTGACTCATCTACTATTAAAGTTCTTTTGTTGAAAACTCTAAAAGCTTTGCTAGAAGAGGAGTAACCAAGAAAAATCAATTCATCAGATTTAGCATCAAATTTTTCTAGTCTTTCTTTACCATTGTTCAAAACAAAATATTGACAACCAAAAATAAGAAAATATGCAATGTTTGATTTTCTTTTTTTCCAAAGATCATAAGGGGTTTTCTTTAAAATTGATCTAATTAAAGCATGATTTAATATGTAATATACCGTGTTAATTGCTTCCGTCCAAAAATATCTTGGAAGGTTGCTTTCACATAGCACGGTATGGACCATTTCTTCCAGAGTTTTATTTTTTCTTTCTACTATCCCATTTTGTTGGGGTGTCTTAGGTGCTGAAAAGTTGTGGTCAATTTCTTTTTCATCATAAAAATTTTTAAAATTTTGATTTTCAAATTTGATTTCATGATCACTTCGAATATTTTGAATTGAAAAACTTTTTTTATTTGTGACTTTTTGATAAAATTTTAAGAAAACATGAAAAGTTTCATCCTTATGTGCTAAGAAGAAGACCCATGTAAAATAAAAAAAATCATCAATAATTACAAAATCATATCATTTTTCACCTAGACTAGTAGTTCTAGTGGGTCCAAATAAATCCATGTGCAATAGTTCTAATGGCCTAGAAGTTGAAACAATATTTTTAGATTTGAATGAGACTCGTCTTTGTTTACCCATTTGTCATGCATCACAAATTCTATCCTTTTCAAAATTTAATTTGGGTAAGCCGATAACCAATTCCTTTTTAATAAGTTTTGAGAGTGAATGCATGCTAATATGTGCAAGCCTATGATACCAAAGCCAACTAGTCTCATTAATCTTCGCATTCAAGGCTACTAGGCATTGCATGTTTATTTTGGAAAGATCATTTAAATCTACCATATAAACATTACCATGTCTATGCCTAACAAATTTAATGCCTTCATTAATAGGACTAGTTACTATGCAAACTAAAAATTCAAAAATGACTTTATATCTTTTATCACAAAATTGACTGATGCTTAATAAATTATGTTTTAAACTATCTACTAATAAAATATTTTTAATATACTTGAAGGGAGTGATACCAATGTTACCTATACCGATGATCTTTTCTTTGCCATTGTCTCCAAAGATGACCATCCCTCCAATTTTAGCATCAAGTGTGATGAATTAGGATTCATCACCAGTTATGTGTCTTGAGCACCCGCTATCAAGATACCATCTTTGGTTTGCTCCTTGGGATGTAAGACACACCTATACACAAGAATCAAGTTTTGACTTTAGGTACTCAAGTTTTCTTGGATCTTTTTAGGTTAGTCATAATGATTTCTTTTGAAACCCATATTTTCTTTACATTAAAATTTTTAGATTTGTTGGAAAAATATAAATAAGATTTGTGTCCTATTTTACCATATTTAAAGTAAGTTATATTTGAAAACTTATTGTAGATGAGTTTACAAAGATATTTTTTAGAAATTTTTATTTCTTTAAAGGGTTATATCCAAGATTGGCTTTATCATAAATGACCTTTTGATTGTCAAGTATCATGTAAAGTTTATTTGAACTTAAAGTGAACTTCTCAACCATTGGTTTTAACTTGGCAATCTCAATTTTTAAGTTCAAATTTTTTTGAGACAGGATTGATTTTTTATTTGAAATATTCTCATTTTCTTTTAGTAAAAATTAATTTTTTGATTTTAATTCTTTGTTCTTTACCTCTAGCTTCTTTAGTTCATCAATTAGATCATAAAATGCTTCATGAAGTTCTTCAAAGGTAAAGTCAATAGGGGTTTCAGTATTTACCTCATTTTTATGTGCCATAAGGCACAAGTTGGCTTGTTCATTTGAGTCTTCTTCTTCGGAGCTTGACTCATCACTTCCGCTCTATATAGCCATCATGGCCTTCTTCTTGTACTTCTTGGGACCCTTCTTCAGTTGTGGGCATTTAAACTTAAAGTGTCTCGATTTCTTGCATTCATAATAAATAAGGGGTTGCTCCTTATCCTTCTCTTTGCTATGTTCCCCTTTTGTAGGTGGCCTTTTCCTCATTCCTTGTCTTTTCTTCAAAAATTTTTTAAATCTTCTAGTAATGAGGGCCATTTCTTCATCCTGCTCTTCATTTTCTGTATCATCAGATTCTTCATCAGGTTGAGCAGTAGATTTGAGGGCGATTATCCTCTTCTTTTTGACATCTTCTTCTTGGTATTGTTTCATGCTTAGCACATGTGTCATCAGCGATCCTAGAAGCTCATCCAATGATAGGATATTCAGATCTTTGGCTTCTTGGATTGCGGTCACTTTGGCCTTCCAAGTTCTTGGTAAAGATCTAAGAATCTTTTTCACGAGATCACTATTAGAATAAGACTTACCAAGACTTTTTAGATCATTAATAATATCAGTAAAATGAGTAAACATTTCAGTTATTGATTCATCATGCTCTATTTTAAAAAGTTCATATTTATGCACAAGCATGTTAATTTTGTTGGGAATAGTGTCCCAAAGCCAATCGTCAGCCTGTTGACGGTTGTGCTCCTTTTGTATTAGTACATGAATTATAAATAAATAAAAGTTATTTTGGTATTTTTTCATCACAAATGTTTCATCTTCTAATGAACTCCTGTGTTGTGGTGAAGTCCTTAGGACTATTTAGACTCGACAAAGGAGGATTTGTCGCTTAGTCCTTAAACATGTTCGCGACCAAATGATACGTTGTTACCAAGGATGACAACATTTATCGAGCATAGGTCGTTGTGTGCCATATGGGTTGGTTGTCCTCATAACCAAAGAGTGTGGAGACACTGGTATGGCATACAGGTGAGATGTAATGGTACATCTGCACTGAACGTGACCAACTCCAGAGCTATTTCTGCTGTCAAGATTTGCTCCGATGGGATATGCGTATAAATGTCCCTCCGACCTGAGACCGCCACGGTGACTTGCAAGCAACTCACTGCACTTAGGCACTGGACTATCTGAATTTCTAATTCAGTGACGGAAGGTTGCTGGGTGTAGTCAAGTACTTGACTTGTCGGTGCGTGTGTCAAGATGGGATTGACCACTCCAGTTTAGGAGCTGTGTACAGTCGTATTTCAATTTAGCAAAACCTTGGCCAGGGTAGTCCTAGTGAGGAGTCACAGGACTAATTGAGTTGAGCACGATTCGGATGATATCATCAGGGTTGACAGTTTAACCCTGAGTCATCCTAAACACAGGGGTCAAAAGGGATGAATTATACGGTAACCATATTCACGTAGGTTCTGAATGTTGCGATTGTGATTATTCGACCTATCTGGTCATCGGGTACCATTGTTAGATGGTCACTTCGATTAGTACAGAAATTGGTTCCTGTGCTACCGGCTTAGGTTCGAACCTGCGGGGTCACACACATTAGAGGTTCCTTTCTGATCTGATAGCTGATTATGAGTCTTATCTATCTGGGACTCTATGATTGAGAATTAGGATTCTCTAATCATGAGTTCCACACATTTTGGGTACCGGGGTCAAAATTTTGAATTTCGAATTTTGAATTTAAAATTTGAACTCTTTGATCAGGGTTTCATATCGATGGTCTCTGATGCCTGATTGCCCATCAGATTTGGACTCAATATTTATGAGAGGTTTAATTAGTGATTTAATCACTAATTAACTCAATTTGATTGAGTAATTATTTTTGGATCAAGTCCAATTGAATTGGATTCAGTTTGGATTGACCCGATTAGGTTAAATGTTGACCTAATCGCTAAGGTGGTTTAGTCCCTGATTTGATCAGGGGTTAGGTTTAGTTAATTCCTGATTTGATTAGGATTTTATTAAGCCTAATTAAGCCTAATTATGTTGGGTTTAATTTGGTCTAATTGTGCTCAACCTATTTTAAACTAGGTTGGCTCAATTTGAATCAAACCACCTTGTTTTAAATTCCCTACGTCACCCAACTTCCTTGCACCCATTTGAATTCACGAGAAGAAACTTCTCGTGAAATTTTTCTCACGTAAAATCCTTCCCCACGTCCTCATTTGTGCACCATATGGATGGATAAATTAATTAGTTAGCCATTCAAATTCAAAGCATGTTTGAATTTGAATGGATAACTTATCACTTGCCCTTTCATCCTTATCTATTTTGTGCGCCACATTACTTACACGAGAAAAGGTTTCTCATGAAACTTTTCCATGCACAAAGAGCCATGCCCCTTCTCTTCTCACACCCAAAAGGATAGGGATAAGTTGATTTTTGTTTGAATTCAAATTTGATTTGAATTCAAATGTGTAACCTCTTGTCTTTATCCTCTCACGCGGATAAGACACGTTCGACGTTGTTTTAAAAAGAGGAGAAAGGTGGGACGTGCGTAGAAAAATTAGGAGAGAAACTTTGGGGCGTGAGGAAGGCTTTTGCGTAAGGTGAAGGTCCAAAACCTTCCGAGAGAAAAAGAAAGAAAAGAGAAAAAATTGGGCGCAGGGTTTTTGGTGTGTACCCTAGGGTTTCTACCTAGGGTTCGGGAAGTGAGATTGGTGTGCCACGAGTGTCGTGAGTCCACCAAATTTTAGAGAGAGATCCATCAGCCTCTCAAGTAATTGTGCAAACGATCCGGAGCATCTAAGAAGTCGGCACACATCGATCGAAAGAGTTCGATCAACATCTGCCATCAAAAGGGTGAAATCACGAACTAGCATTCGTGAGGAGCTGATCAGACGGGAGCTTCGTGTGGATGATCCGCAGAGGCCAGACAGTTGGGTGGCTGCGACGTGACAATCAGAGCCCTCCAACGGTGATCAGATTGCGGTGATCGACTACCCGCAAAAGGTGATGTGTTCTGAACACAGTATTGTAAAACGTTTACTGATTCAAATTTGAATTTCAAATTTAAATGCATGCTGTTGTATCATATTTAGATCCTAGTGTAGGGTTAATTAGTATTAATTAATGAGATTAATTAATAATTTCACTGTAAAATAGTAATTTTGAAAAAGTTTTAAAATTACCATTTTGCCCCTGTACTAAATTTTCACTTCAATTGGTATCAGAGCAGGTTCTAGAATATGATATACATATGCATGCGTAGATTAAGGTGTAATCTATAAGTTTAAATTTGAAATTCAAAATTTGAAATTCAAAAAGATTTGAAATTTAAAATTTGAAATTTGTTAGAAGTTTCAAATTTGAAATTCAAAATTTGAAATTTGAAATTTGGTTGAAATCTCAAATTTGAAATTTGAAATTTAAAATTCAAAATTTGAAATTTGAAATTTAAAATTCAAAATTTGAAATTTGGTTGAAATCTCAAATTTGAAATTTGAAATTTGAAATTTGAAATTTAAAATTTAAAATTCAAAATTCAAAATTTAAAATTCAAAGATTGAAAATTTGAAATTTAAAATTTGGTTGAAATCTCAAATTTGAAATTTAAAATTTGAAATTTGAAATTTGAAATTTGAAATTCAAAATTTAAATTTTGAAATTTGTATATTTAGATATACATGATCCAAGTAGCAAGTAATCTAATTGCGTTGGTTGCCATGGCCGTCCGGTCATAGGAGAAAAGTAGGGTTTAAAGGCCCTCTCTTCCCATTCGATGGGGTCTCCTATGGCGGTAGAGGTGCCGATGCAATTATATCCCATGCCGATGAAGCAGCGAAAGGACTTAATTAAGAAATTTATCATGAATGTGTTAGATTAGATCTAAAAGAAAATTTATGATTTATTTTGAGTTATTTTCTGTTATGAAATGAGCAATAGAATTGCTGTTTATGAAATGTGCTGACCCGTTTGTGAAATGAGTTAACACATTTGGTGAACAGAAAATAAAATCTTTCAAATTTGAAAATTATTTTCGAAATGCCAAACCCTGACCCATCAGCCCAAGTACTTAATTAAAAGAATTAAGTGTTGTCTAGTAGGTCTAGAATTGTGAATTAAGACCTAAGACAATTGCATAAACTTTTGGATCAATGGGTTAGATGAATTAGGTCCATAATTGGGTTAGACCTAAGGTTAGTTTAAAAAATTGGACTAATTGGAGTAATTGGTCAAATCTAATCAAAAGTTGAATTAGATTAGGTCAAGGATACTCTAGACTCAACTTCAATAGTTGTGGTTGAATGGGTCCATGTCTTTAACTAGACCAAGATGGACTTAATTCATGGCTACGCGGTGGAGCTCTATTTACTAAGTTGATCAAAATTAAAACTAATGAACCGGTTGGTGTCTAAGGTAAGTTCGGCAGTTTTGACCAGTGGTTCTTAAGCGGGAGCTACTCGCATTGATTCGATCATTGACGAGTTAATGGCAAATCCCCACCACTGATCTCACTTACCTGGCCAATCTGGTAAGTTAGATTTTGATTAGATCACTTGGTGATTAGAGCTCACCCATGTCATTAGGTAAATCAGTATGACTGATTTAGGTGCTCCTAATGCCAGCTTTAATTAAATCCTTTTTAATCTGACTTGGTGAAGTCAGTGGGAGGATTGAAATTGGCTGGATGATTTCTTCTCTACTATTCTTTAATAAAATCCTCAAAATTATTAGGTCCCTAAAATGATTAAGTTATAATGATAACTAAGTCATAGCCTCCCATTAAGTGAATGATAATGAGTCCATTAGTTCAATGATCATTGGAGGCCCAAAGGCCTGGTGCTCATTGGCTAATGGAATTATTATTCATAATATGATAATTTGATTGAGTCTTTCTGATGGTGGTTAGGTTGGCCGGCCAAAGTCGGGCCTGATCATTTATTGGTCTGATTCACTAAATTAAGTCATGTTAATGGTTGGACCTAACCAGATCTTTTCAGTGGAGGCCAAAGCCTACTGATTAGGTTCTGGGGCAAAATAAATTACTAGAAGTTGTTTAGAGAAACAACTGGTTAAGAACCTACCCATAGATGCACATGGGTTGACCAACCAAAGTTGGGCTCGTGTGTAGTCTGTGTGGATTCTAGTACCCATTAAGGAATTAAAGTAATTTCTCGAATTGGAGGATGAGGCTACCAGTTCGTAAAAATATTGGGAAAAACTTTAGACTAAAGTCCAAGTCTTTAGTATTAATTTATGTACTAATAGAGGTCTCGTTTTCCTTTAAGCAGCTATGGCCACTACCCTGTCGCTCCGGTCATTATTAGATAATGACAAGCTCATGGGACCCAATTTCGATAGCTGGTATCGAAAATTGAAAATCGTCCTTGAGCATGAACGGATCCTTTATGTAGTAACGGATCCAGCACCTGAGGAGCCAGCTCCGAACGCTAGTAAAGCGATCCGAGACACTTACTTGAAGTGGCTCAATGACCGCACCACCGTTCGATGTATTATGCTGGCAGCAATGAATGACGAGTTCAGCCGAAGGTTTGAGAATGCCCGGCCACAGGAGATGCTTCAAATGTTGAATGACTCCTTTGGCACGCCTGACGATGTTGAAAGGCACAAAACTAGTTGTGCTATTTTCAATGCTCGGATGAGGGATGGGGCCTCAGTCACTGATCATGTACTGTATATGATCGAGATGATTGAGCGCCTAAGCAAATTGGGCTTTCCTCTGCACGAGCAGCTCGGTAAGGATGCGATCCTTAATTCCTTGCCCAAGTCCTTCCTCCCATTCCTTACTCATTTTCGAATGACAAAGCCTGCAGTAAACTACCACGGATTGTTGGGGTTGCTGCAGAACTTTGAGAAGGATCACCAACTCCATAAGGAGTCGGTGAATGTAGTGGGAGGGTCTTCTTCTCGTCGTCAACCCTTTGAGAAGGGGAAGAAGAACAAGAAGAAGAAAAATAAGAAGGTGCAATCTCATGCTGGGACAGTAGCACGGGGTCAGACCAAGAAGCGCAAGCATGACCAGAGCCAGGCAGAGTGCTTCTTTTGCAAGAAGCACGGGCATTGGAAGAGGAACTGTCCTCAATACATTGCCTCCCTGGACCCGAACAGGCCAAAGAAGAAGCAAGGTAATTATATGATAACTCCTTGCAACTTTTCGATTTGTGATACTACTGCCTGGGTATTGGATACCGGAAGCCCTTATCATATTTGTAATTCGATGCAGGGTCTGCAGGTCAGTAGAAGATTTGATGAAGGCAAGAGGTTCCTGAATGTTGGAGATGGAAGCAAAGTTCCAGTTCTAGCTTTAGGAATCATGAGTCTTGTAATCAATTCTCGTAATGTAATTCTGAGTGAATGTCACTATTGTCCAAGTTTTTTATTAAATATTATTTCTGTAGGCCTTTTGGCCATGTACGGTTATGATTTTTTAATAAAAGAAAATATTTGCAATATCATTTTGAATGGTGTTACAATATTTGTTGGATAATTAAATAATGGAATTTACTTACTATCACAGCCTGTTAATGTGGTTCAAAAATTCGGTAAACGCTCTAGAATAGATAATGTGTCAGAAGTCTACCTTTGGCACTGTAGGCTAGGTCATATCAATAAGAACAGGATAAACAGGTTGGCTCAAGAAGGAATTCTTGAAGTTAGTGATTGTGAATCACTTCCAACCTGTGAGTCCTGTCTTCTTGGAAAGATGACCAAGTCACCTTTTACTGGAAAAGGTGAGCGAGCCAGTGAACTCTTAGGTCTGGTACATTCTGATGTATGTGGACCCATGAGCTCAAGTGCAAGAGGTGGATTTTTCTACTTCATAACCTTCACAGACGACCTATCTAGGTATGGGTATGTCTATTTAATGAAGCATAAGTCGGAATCATTTGAAATGTTCAAACTATTCCGAAATGAGGTAGAAAAACAAACTGAGAAGTGTATTAAAACTCTTCGATCTGATCGAGAAGGTGAATACCTTTCCAATGAGTTTCTGACGTATCTAGGGGAGAATGGGATTCTCTCTCAGTGGACTCCTCCTGGAACACCACAGCATAATGGTGTGTCTGAAAGGAGGAATCGGATCCTGTTAGACATGGTTCGATCCATGATGGGGTTTGCTGGTCTGCCGATCTCCCTCTGGGGATATGCGCTCGAATCGGCTTGTTACCTTTTAAATAGAGTTTCGAGTAAGTCTGTAGCCAAAACGCCATATGAGATATGGATAGGACGTAAGCCAGTACTCTCGCACCTTAGGGTTTGGGGGTGTCCGGCTTATGTTAAACGTTTAATTACAGACAAGCTTGGACCTAGGTCTGACAAGTGTAATTTTATAGGGTACCCAAAAGAGACCAAAGGATATTATTTCTACCTTGCTGATGAGCAAAAGGTGTTTGTCAGCCTTAAGGCAATCTTTTTAGAAAAGGAGTTCCTTAGTGAAGGAACTGTTGCCTCTAAAGTCGAACTTGACGAAGTTCGACAGGTGGAAAAATCGACACATGTTACTGAACCTGAATCGGATTTGATTAGATCAGATCCGGAGCCCATTGATTATGCACCCTTAAGGCGGTCTGGTAGAGTACCACATCAACCGGACAGATATTATGGTTTCTTGGTCCGGGATGGTGATCCTATCGAACTTGATGAAAATGATGAGGATCCGATCACCTACATGGATGCAATGCAGAGACCTGACTCTGAGAAATGGTTAGAGGCCATGAAATCCGAAATGGAGTCCATGAAGGTCAACGATGTGTGGACATTGGTTGACCCACCCGAAGGAGTAAAACCCATAGGGTGTAAGTGGGTCTTCAAAAGGAAGAGGGGCGCAGACGGAAAGGTGGAGACCTATAAAGCCTGTCTGGTTGCCAAGGGATATCGTCAACGTTATGGTATAGACTATGACGAGACATTTTCTCCTGTGGCAATGCTCAAATCCATTCGGATTATGCTTGCGATAGCTGCCCATCTAGACTATAAAATCTGGCAGATGGATGTGAAGACAGCTTTCCTAAACGGAGAGCTGGACGAAGAGGTGTATATGATACAACCTGAAGGGTTCACATCCACAGATGAGTCTAAGGTGTGCAAGCTACAGAGGTCCATTTATGGACTTAAGCAGGCATCTCGGAGTTGGAACATACGTTTTGATAGGACGATCAAAACGTATGGCTTCGTTAAGAACGGAGAAGAACCCTGCATTTATAAGTGGGCTAATGGTCCAGCAGTAGTATTTCTTGTATTGTATGTGGATGACATTCTCTTAATCGGGAATGATGTCCCTGCATTACAGGGAATAAAGATTTGGCTATCGTCACAGTTCTCCATGAAGGATCTGGGAGAAGCTTCCTACATCCTAGGGATGAGGATCTATAGGGATAGATCCAAAAAGTTGCTTGGCTTATCCTAGTCCACGTACATAGATACTATGCTGAAAAGGTTCAGCATGGAAAATTCCAAGAAAGGCTATCTACCGATAGGCCATGGAATTTCTCTCTCGAAGAGGGATTGTCCGACAACACCTCAAGAGAGAGAGCGTATGGGTAGGATTCCATATGCTTCGGCAGTGGGATCTATCATGTACGCCATGACATGTACACACAGATGTGGCATACTCACTAGGGGTAGTGAGTAGATACCAATCTGATCCAGGAGAGAATCACTGGAAGGTTGTTAAAACCATCTTGAAGTATTTGAGAAATACTAAGGACCAGTGGCTTATATATGGTGAATCGGACTTGAGACTTATAGGGTTTACAGACTCTAGTTTCCAGTCTGATCAAGATGATAGCAAGAGTGTGTCATGATTTATTTTTACCCTTAATGGTGGGGCTGTCTGCTGGAAGAGTTCCAAGTAGCACACTGTGGCTGATTCAGTATGCGAGGCGGAGTATATTGCTGCATCAGATGCTGCCAAAGAAGCGGTGTGGCTGAGGAAATTCATCACCGAGCTCGGAGTAGCACCCTCCCTTGTTGGTCCAGTTCTGCTCTACTGCGACAGCTCTGGAGCCATTGCTCAGGCGAAGGAACCAAAGGCACACCAGCGGACGAAGCATATTCTGCACCGCTACCATCTCATCCGGGAGATCGTGGATCGAGGTGACGTCGACCTTCAGAAGATCGACGGGAAGGAGAACCTGGCCGACCCATTCACTAAAGCCATTGCGGTGAAGGAGTTCAACGACTACAAGTCGAAGATGGGTATTAGATACTGCACCGATAGGCTTTAGGCCAAGTGGGAGATTGTTGGGAATAGTGTTCCAAAGCCAATCGTCAGTCTGTTGACGGTTGTGCTCCTTTTGTAGTACATGAATTATAAATAAATAAAAGTTATTTTGGTATTTTTTCATCACAAATGTTTCATCTTCTAATGAACTCCTGTGTTGTGGTGAAGTCCTTAGGACTATTTAGACTCGACAAAGGAGGATTTGTCGCTTAGTCCTTAAACATGTTCGTGACCAAATGATACGTTGTTACCAAGGATGACAATATTTATCGAGCATAGGTCGTTGTGTGCCATATGGGTTGGTTGTCTTCATAACCAAAGAGTGTGGAGACACTGGTATGGCATACAGGTGAGATGTAATGGTACATCTGCACTGAACGTGACCAACTCCGGAGCTATTTCTGCTGTCAAGATTTACTCCGATGGGATATGGGTATAAATATCCCTCCGACCTGAGACCGCCACGGTGACTTGCAAGCAACTCACTGCACTTAGGCACTGGACTACCTGAATTTCTAATTCAGTGACGGAAGGTTGCTGGGTGTAGTCAAGTACTTGACTTGTCGGTGCGTGTGTCAAGATGGGATTGACCACTCCAGTTTAGGAGCTGTGTACAGTCGTGTTTCAATTTAGCAAAACTTTGGCCAGGGTAGTCCTAGTGAGGAGTCACAAGACTAATTGAGTTGAGCACGATTCGGATGATATCATCAGGGTTGACAGTTTAACCCTGAGTCATCCTAAACACAGGGGTCAAAAGGGATGAATTATACGGTAACCATATTCACGTAGGTTCTGAATGTTGCGATTGCGATTATTCGACCTATCCGGTCGTCGGGTACCATTGCTAGATGGTCACTTCGATTAGTACAGAAATTGGTTCCTGTGCTACCGGCTTAGGTTCGAACCTGTGGGGTCACACATATTAGAGGTTCCTTTCTGATCTGATGGCTGATTATGAGTCTTATCTATCTGGGACTCTATGATTGAGAATTAGGATTCTCTAATCATGAGTTCCACACATTTTGGATACCGGGGTCAAAATTTTGAATTTCGAATTTTGAATTTGAAATTTGAACTCTTTGATCAGGGTTTCATATCGATGGTCTCTGATGCCTGATTGCCCATCAGATTTGGACTCAATATTTATGAGAGGTTTAATTAGTGATTTAATCACTAATTAACTCAATTTAATTGAGTAATTATTTTTGGATCAAGTCCAATTGAATTGGATTCAGTTTGGATTGACCCGATTAGGTTAAATGTTGACCTAATCGCTAAGGTGGTTTAGTCCCTGATTTGATCAGGGGTTAGGTTTAGTTAATTTCTGATTTGATTAGGATTTTATTAAGCCTAATTAAGCCTAATTATATTAGGTTTAATTTGGTCTAATTGTGCTCAACCTATTTTAAACTAGGTTGGCTCAATTTGAATCAAACCACCTTGTTTTAAATTTCCTGCGTCACCCAACTTCCTTGCACCCATTTGAATTCACGAGAAGAAACTTCTCGTGAAATTTTTCTCACATAAAACCCTTCCCCATGTCCTCATTTGTGCGCCATATGGATGGATAAATTAATTAGTTAGCCATTCAAATTCAAAGCATGTTTGAATTTGAATGGATAACTTATCACTTGCCCTTTCATCCTTATCCATTTTGTGCGCCACATTACTTACACGAGAAAAGGTTTCTCGTGAAACTTTTCCACGCACAAAGAGCCATGCCCCTTCTCTTCTCACGCCCAAAAGGATAGGGATAAGTTGGTTTTCGTTTGAATTCAAATTTGATTTGAATTCAAATGTGTAACCTCTTGTCTTTATCCTCTCACGCGGATAAGACACGTTCGACGTTGTTTTAAAAAGAGGAGAAAGGTGGGACGTGCGTAGAAAAATTAGGAGAGAAACTTTGGGGTGTGAGGAAGGCTTCTGCATAAGGTGAAGGTCCAAAACCTTCCGAGAGAAAAAGAAAGAAAAGAGTGAAAATTGGGCGCAGGGTTTTTGGTGTGTACCCTAGGGTTTCTACCTAGGGTTCGGGAAGTGAGATTGGTGTGCCACGAGTGTCGTGAGTCCACCAAATTTTAGAGAGAGATCCATCAGCCTCTCAAGTAACTATGCAGATGATCCGGAGTATCCGAGAAGTCAGCACACATCGATCGAAGGAGTTCGATCAACATCTGCCATCAAAAGGATGAAATCACGAACTAGCATTCGTGAGGAGCTGATCAGATGGGAGCTTCGTGTGGACGATCCGCAGAGGCCAGACAGTTGGGTGGCTACGACGTGATGATCAGAGCCCTCCAACGGTGATCAGATTGTGGTGATCGACTACCCACAAAAGGTGATGTGTTCTGAACACAGTACTATAAAATGTTTACTGATTCAAATTTGAATTTCAAATTTAAATGCATGCTGTTGTATCATATTTAGATCTTAGTGTAGGGTTAATTAGTATTAATTAATAAGATTAATTAATAATTCTGCTGTAAAATAGTAATTTTGAAAAAGTTTTAAAATTACCATTTTGCCCCTGCACTAAATTTTCGCTTCAAATTTTTGATTCCTTCACTTGATTAGTTCCTTCATGAGTTACTTCTAATCTATCTCATATTTCTTTAGCTGACATGCATGTTGAAATATAATTGAATTCATTAGCATCTAGAGCACAATACAAAACATTCATGGCTTTAGTATTTAGTTGAGCCATTTTCTTATCAACCTCATCCCATTCTTTTTCGGGTTTGGTTGATTTCACACCATCAATTTTTCTAGTGGGTGTGTGTGGTCCATTTACTATGATACTCCACATATCATAGTCAAGTGCTTGAATAAAGATTTTCATCCGAGCTTTTCAGTAGGTATAGTTTGACCCATTGAAAGTGGAGGTCGGTTGGTGGACTGCCCCTCGGCTGGTGAAGCACCAACTTGAGTTGCCATAGATCTTTAGCTCTTTAATGGTTAAATCAAAGTAGGACTAGAGCATTGAGCTCTGATACCATTTGTTGTCCAGCTATGCAACCCAAGAAGGGGGTGAATTAGGTTTTTAAAACTTTAAAAATTAACTTACAACTATGAGGATTATTTAACAATGAGCAGGATAAATGTGGAGAGTAAAATTTATGTAAGGTGTAGAAGTTGGATGCAAGAATGCAAGAAGATAAGAAAATTTAAAGGGAGAGCAAGTAAGCACAACACAAATAAAAAGATTTATAGTGGTTCGATGCTAACCTTGCACCTACGTCTACTCTCCAAGCTCCTACTTGAGAATTCAAATCCACTAAACCGTATTCAATTTGAATACAACATCGAAACCTCCGACTCTAGCTATTCCAAGTTAGAATACTTATTTTTCGGATACAAACCAATCCAATACAATCTGATTCAAGGTTCGGATCAACCTTTCCATATTTTGAAATCCTTCAAAAATAAAATATCAACTCAAAATAGAGTATAGCAGTTAATCACACAGAAATACAGATGTAGCTCTTTTAATGAGCAAATAAAGTTTTAAATATACTTTACACAATAAGAACGAAGCTCTTCTAATTTTTCTCAAGGTGGTTGAAGACTTGAATGAGCTCTTGAGGGGTTGGTGAACTTGAAATAAAAGCTTCTTGAACTTTTAAGAGGGCTCTTGCTTAGGGTTGAAATGAATGCTTGAAGAATCTTTTTAAAACCTTATTTATTCACTCCTTTAAGTGTCTTTTATAACTTCAAATAATGGTGGAGAGTAATCTGGACTGAAAAATAGAGCCGTTGGAGCATATTAAATAGATATTAAATACAGTCAAAACGAGCTGAAAACTAGTCATTGCAGAATTTTTTCGTCACAGGAGTCGACTCATAGGGTTGACTCATGCTCATGAGTCGACTCATGGGGTCGACTTCTGTGACACAGAACAAAAAATGACTGTTCTATAATTTTGGCCTACATAGCAGCAGAGGTCGACTCATAGGGTTGACTCATGCTCAGGGGTCGACTCACAAAGTGTGCCAGCCAAAGAATTCAGCATGCCGTTCAGCACTTTTTGCTATGAGTCGACTCATGGGGTCGACTCAAATATATAAACATGATTTTTTTTTAAAATATATATTCAAAAATATTAAAATTACCTTCAATAGATTACAAATCTTGTGTTCTTACTCTTGAGGCTTCCGAATCAGAACTTGATAAAATTATGATTTTGCCCCTGAAATATAATAAATTATTTTTCAAGCCAAAATTATTAGTAACCCCCTCAAATGCTTTGTAATCATTAAAATCAATTAAAAGAGCAACAGTTAGTGTGTTGTATGAAAATTAATTAGCAATTGAATTATTAATAGGCTTAATCTAATTGAGTAATGAGATTTAGATCAAGTCTAATTGAATTGGATTCAATTTAGCTTGGTTTTGATTTGATTAGATCAAGCTTAATAGGATTATGAGATAATCCAATCACGAGGGAGACCAATTTCTAATTTGATTAAGAATTGGGTTCAACTAATTTTCTAATTAGATTAGGATCTTATTGGAGAGATTTGATTCCTGATTGGATTAGGATTTATTTCTTTCTTGGGTGCAATCAAATTTTTAATTACTTAAAAATTAATTAACCACCTAAAATAAGAGTCCTAATAGATTGGGACTCTCTCCCTTGCCCCACACCCCATGACCGTGCCACAAACTACTTCATGCAAATGTTTCTCATGGTGTTTTTGCATGAGAGAAGCCATGCAAATCCCTTTTGTCGGCCCCTTTCTTGATGCCCAAAGGATGAGGATAAGGATTGGACGTTATCTAAATTAGGTAGGACCTAATCCCTTTTTGACACCATCTTTAAAAGGGGTTCTCTCTTGGGTGTGTGAAATCAAATAAGATCTAATTTTATCGTGAGAAAAGAAAAAGAAAAGGGTGTTGGGCATGAGTTTTATCTTAGGCATCTCCTCCTCTTCTGGGCATGAGGTTTTGGGAAGAGAGAAAAAAAAATGTGAGAAAAGATTTTTCCATCTTCATCTTCTTCTTCCTCCAAATCTTGTTCTTCTCTGAGAGGGTCTGAGAGAAGCGAAGAAGATCTTCAATCAATCATATCAAAAAGCGATCTCTGTAAGAGAGCTAGCACCCTAGAGAGATCAAGTAGTCTCTGATCAAATCAAGAGCCTCACATGGATACTTGTAGAGATCGAATACTTGTGCGGCTCGAGGAATCAGAATATCCATGATCATCGACTGTGGTGTAGATCGATCCTCATAAAGGTATGGAGATCTGATCTCCTCATGTTTATTTTATTAGGATCAATTTTTAGATGCATGAACATATTCGTATGATAGATCCTGTAGGTGGTTTGTAGATTAAATTTAATGCATGCTAGATTATAATAATTTTGATCTAGATTTATTTTTCATTGCTGTAACAAAAAATTTTAAAAGTACATGAATGAAATCACCTAATCCAATAGTGGCATCAGAGCTACAGTTTTGATATGAATATGAATGCATGGATCTAAAATTTGATTTGTAGAAATCAGATTTGAAATATTTTTATAAGTTTGAGATCATTCTGACATAAGATTATCCTGGTATAACTTTGTTATGTTGTATAGTTATCCTAGAATGATGTTGAATATCGTAGATTGCTAGATTTGAAATTTTCTGCACTATATATCTTGATATTATGTGTTTGTTTCAAATCTGAATTTTTTTTCACATCTGAAATAAATTTATATTCTTTGAGATCTGAAATTAGATTCAGATCTGAAGTTGTTAAATTCTATTTCGTTCGGATCTAAAATCAATTTTAGATCTAAATTCAGATCTGATTTTTTTGTCAGGATCAGAAAATTCTATGATTTGGGTTCACGAGTGGACCAATTTGGATCTCTAATTTGATTAGAGTCCAAGGGTTCTTGATTGGCACATGTTGGGCTCAATCAAGATGAGCACTTGATCTGATCAAATCAAGGAGTTGATTACGATTAGGTCAAATATGCTTTAGGTCAAAATAATAGTTGTAGGATCAAGTCGATTAATTTGTATGTGTTAAAAATCTTGACCCATAAACTGGTCTTGGCTCAGTGGCTCAAGCTTCGATCACTTAGGTTAACCCAATTAGAAATTGGTTAGCATCAGTTGGTGTCTAAGGCAAACAATTTGAGTGATGGTTATTTAATTAGGACCGTTACCATTGGCAGCGAAGAGCCTCCCATCAATCTCTTGCTTACCTAGCCAACTGTGATTAGTTTTGAACTTGGGTGCCTGGTGATTTGAGCTAAACCCATGCCCTAATCAACTAAAGATTTGCATAAAATGTAAATGGTTAAAAGAGACCTAAATAAATCTTCTCACAAAATATTAAGTCTAGCGATCTTCCATCATTATAGAGATGCGGACACCTTTCTGGTATTGATCATTCTCGGCTGGTCATAATAGTTTGATTGCATCAGAAAGGTGCAACCACTCTATTGGCATTAGATGTCTCGAGGTCAAGATAGGGTTGGGCCCACTAACTGTTAGGTGAGGGACTAAGTGATGGCTTTGCACCCACTGAAGAATGGTGGGTTTGACTTAACTAAGAAATGTATCAATAACTATTAAGTTGGGCCACAGTACTTAGAGATCGAAGTAGCTGCATCTTGCTTAGTGAAGCAATGGATAAGTTGTTGTCCACTCATTGGTTTGCGCATCATTAATAAATGTTAGGTGAGGTGCGCATAGATCAGTGAGACCACAGTACCCACTTAAAACTCCTTGTATATGGGTTTTTATTTCTCCACTCGAGGAGTGTGAGAGACTCGAGAAAATAGTGGAAATCATGTTTATTTATTAAAGTCCCTAAAATACACTTATATCAAGTGCAAATATCTAATTAGAAAACTTTACTCTCTGTAGTTAGTCATATCGACTTTCAACCCACTAGCTCATATCCTAGAGACAAACAAGTTGATTAGAACCAACTATAAGGACTGGCTTAGGAAACTAAGAATAGTTCTTAATTTTGAGAAATTGATCCATGTTTTTGATCAAAAAATCTCTGTGTTGCCGACTCATCCATTCTCTGATCAATGAGTTGCACTTGAGAAGTGGATGGATGATGATAATCAAATTAGGTGCTGCATCTTGACGTCATGAAGATATCAAAACTATCAAGGATATACTGATTCGCCTGTAAGAGTTATATGATGATCAGAGTCGCACAGCTCACTTTGAGGTCTCCAAAAGATTCTTCAAAGTGAAGATGCATGATAGACAGTCGATCCGTGATTATTGTTTGATAATGATCAAGGATATCGAAGAGCTTCAAAAGTTCAGAATAAACATGAATAAAAAAATTACAGGTGGATTTGATACTGCAATCCCTTTCCGATTCGTATGGGCAGTTTATCATAAACTACTATATGAATAAAATTGATTGCACCCTGTCCGAATTATTGAAATATTTGTGAATGTTGAAGGAACCTTAAAGAATTTAAGGGGCACTATTCTGTCAAGCCTAAAGAATAAGGAGAAGGACACACCTTCTGAAGGTATGTCTAACTCGCTCATTATAAAAACCAACCTTATAGTTTTTTTCTCTTCCAATTGAGTTTTAGGTTCTAGTTTTAGTGCACATTTATGCACTTCAATGCAGGGTCTAAAGAAAAGTAGAGGGCTGAGGAAAAATGAGATACTCTTAGAGTCGGTAATGGGGTAAGAGTTGCCACTGTAGCCATAGGCATGTATCCTTATGATTACTGTCAGAATTTAGTTTAGTTCTAAGAGATTATTTTTATATATCTGTAGCTAGCAGAAATTTGATTTCTGTGTCTGTGCTAGCACAGGATGATTATATGTTCAATTTCAACACAGATCAGTGCTCAATTTATTTTGAAAATAAAATTATTACACATGCCTTTATGATTGATGGTATCTACCATTTGCATGCTGATGCATTGCTGAACGTTAATGAGCAAGTAGTGAAGAGATAGGCTAAACCAAAGATATCTATGGTATCTTAGGCTAGGCCATATAGGAGAGGACAAAATTAACAAATTAGAGAAAGATGGCCTTCTTGGACCATTGACATTTGAGTCTTATCCAATTTGTGAGTTCTGTCTTCAAAAAAAGATAGTTAAGCTACTCTTTGTGGGATATGAAGAAAGAAACATTGAGATATATAGCCCTGGTACATATTGATATGTGTGGCCCATTTGATGTGTAGGCTAGGGGTTACTATCTCTACTTCATAATATTTATCGATAATTATTAAAACATCTCAGCTTAATGAAGTATCCGAAAGGAAGAATTACATCCTATTGGATATAGTCTGATTCATGATGAGCTTCACAGATCTTTCAAAATTTTTTTGAGGATATATGTTACTTTTTATGATTTATCTTTTAAATAAGATTTTTTCTAAATCCGTTTCCATCACACCATATGAGTTATGGCATAATAAGAAACCAAGTCTTGGTTACCTTAAGATTTATGGATATCCAGTCCATATCAAGCAACAGCAGACGGATAAGTTAAAGACTAAATCAATTATGACTTATTTTATAGAGTATCCTAAGAAATTCATGGGATATTATTTTTATCTTCCAAAAGATTACAATATGATTGTAAGTCATTATGCTGTTTTTTTGAAAAATAGTTTATCTAGGATGAAGCAATAGGAGAAAAATTGAGCTTGAAGAGAAAGTCTCTAAAGAGCAATGAGTCTTAGAGCCTGAACCTATTTATAGTGAGCTACTAAATGTCATACCTCCTCCACCTCATAGATTTAGTAGGATCTCCCATCTTTTTGAAAGATACTTAGGTATACTTACAGAGGATATAGAGGAACCATTCCTTATGGGAGATAAGGACCATAAAGATAATCTCAAAACCTATAACAAGGTGATGTTACATATAGACTTTGAGAAATGGAAGCAAGCAATGAGATCAAAAATTAATTCCATACATTCTAACCAAATTTGGACTTTAGTAGATCCACCTGAAGGTATAGTACATATTGGGTATAAATAGATCTATAAAAGAAAAGTAGGTTTGGATGGTAAGATAGAGATCTACAAGATAAGACTTGTAGTGAAAGGTTATAGTCAACATAAAGATATTGACTATCAAGAAATCTTCTCACAAGTATCCATACTGAAATTCATCCGGACACTACTTGCTATTGCAACATATGATATTTATGAAATTAGCAGATGGATGTGAAAACTGCCTTCTTAAATGGATATCTTGATGAAGATATCTATATAGAGTAGCCTATTAATTTTACGTCTAGTGATAATGATCAAAAAGTCTGCAAGCTACAAAGATCCATATAGAGTTAAGCAAGCATCTTGAAGTTGGAACACTCGCTTTAATGATGTAATCAAATTATTTGATTTCATCAAAAATGAGGAGGAGCCATATATGGATAATAAGATCAGTGGGAGTACTGTCATATTCCTCATACTATACATGGATGACATACTCCTGATTGGGAATGACATTCCCATGCCGAGCTCGATCAAGATATGGTTGTCAAAAGAATTCTTCAAGAAAACCTAGGGGAAGTATCTTATAATAAAGATCTATAGAAATAGATCTAAAAGAATGTTAAGCCTCTCATAGAAAGTGTACATATAGGAGGTGCTGAAGAGGTTCTGCAAGAAAAACTTCAAGAGAGAACTTTTATCCCTTAGGCATAGGATTTACTCTCCAAGAAGATGTGCCCTAATACATCTGAGGAGATCCAACACATGAGCAAGATCCCTTATATTTTGACCATAGGGAGCCTCATGTATGCCATGCTATATACTCAACTTAATATAGCCCTTACCATGAGTGTCACGAGCAGATATCAGTCAAATCCAAGCAAAAAATACTAGATAATTGTATAAAATATTCATAAGTACTTGAAAAAGATTAAGAATTTATTCTTAATCTTGAAGAAGGATCTGAGCTGAAAGTGGAAGGATACATCGATTCAGACTTTATGTCTGATGTTGATGATAGAAGGTCTACATCTATGTGTGTATTCTTATGTAATGAAGGTTCGGTTAGTTGGAAGAGTTTCAAACAACCGATCATCATAGATTCAACCTAGAAAGTTGAGTACATCACCATTTTTGAGGTTGCTTAGGAGATCTTCTGGTTCAAAAGATTGTTGCAGAACTGGGTGTAAAGTCATTAGATGGCATAATACTGTATTGCGATAATCATGATGCCATAGCACTAGCTAAGGAGCCAAGATCTCACCAGAAGTCCTAGCACATAGAGTGGCGGTTCCACATAATACGTGAATAACACGAGAATAAGTTCATCGAGATGCAGAGAGTGGATCCTATAGAGAATGTGGTGGACCTACTGATGAAGCCTAGCCAATAAAAGATCGATGTTCACCTGGAGGAGGTGGGATTTAAGTTTATGGCCAATTGGCTTTAGTACAAGTGGGAGTTTGTTAGATGTATGCCCTAGAAGCTAATTGTTGGTAGATGCATATTATAATTTCAAAGCATAAGTTTGTACTTGTAATTCTATTTATTAATAAAAAGATAATTTTTATTTCAATCATATTTTTTGTATCCATAATTCATTCAAGAGATTAATAGATGATAATATATATTCTTAAGGTATTAAGAATTTGAGACATATATTATTGATGGTTAATTCTTAAAAGCTTTCGATCAAAGGATCATCATGGAGGATGATGATCGATCCAGTTAGATCGGTGCACAGATCATTTTTTTTTCAAAAAGATGAGTCTCGAGTCTGCAGTGTGGAGACATTAGAGTGAGAGTATTGGTGGTTGTTAGAGAATAACTTGCACTGAGTATGACCAACATAAGAAATTACTTGGACGTCTACTCACTCGTCAGTAATTTTTTCGATACTATAGTGGTGTGAGTGGTCTTTTGACTTACAGTACCTCGACTATTTGTAGTGAGGTTACTGTAGTTTGACTGCACAAAAATTTAGACTCTTAGCCATCTGGATCCTTACGATGTATGCTGGCTATAGTAGATTCAGATTCACTATTAGGAGTAGGATGCACTTAGATAAAATCTATCAATCTTAGTAGAAAAAGAGTAGTCCTATACAATTCGCAATATTGAGTTCAAGAAATCTTTGATCAAAGCAAGTGTGCATACTGAAAAGAAATTTTCATAAAAATTCATAAATGAACTCGAGTCGAGCGAATCATGCATATAACTGACATTGAGATTTGACGAGTTCTTCATGATCTCTATCTAGTCGGAACTCACGATAGGATTGAATCATACAGCAACTACACCCAGAGATTCATTACTTTCATTCTACTAGGTTGTCATTACATACTACTAGGTATCACTGATAGATAGTGAGATACGTTGAGCATCATCTTGATGATCGATGATTCTTGATGGGCAGAGTTAGAATCATTCCAACCCATTGAAAGAAGTTTCGATGATATTGTAATAGAAATCATAGTATATCTTACTACCAAACAGAATAGACCTATGGGATCACACACAGTAGAGGTACTGGACTGATCAAATGGTTGATTAGCAATTATGAATTACTATTGAATCTAATTATCAATATGATTGATGATTGATCTACTACAAAAGTTGTAATAAAGTAATTCACTAAGAGTAAGTGAGTTGTAGAAGAATTAATTAGCAATTGGATTGCTAATTAGCTCAATCTGATTGAGCAATAGAGTTTTAGATCAAATTTAATTGAATTGAATTTGATTTAGCTTGATTTTGATTTGATTAGATCAAGTCTAATAAGATTATGGGATAACCCAATCGTAAGGGAGATTAATTTTTGATTTGATTAAAAATTGGGTTCAACTAATTTCTTAATTAGATTAGGATCTCATTAGAGAGATTGGATTCCTGATTGCATTAGGATTTATTCTTTTCTTAGGTGCAACCAAATTTTTAATTAGTTAGAAATTAATTAACCACCTAAAATGAGAGTCCCAATAGATTGGGACTCTCTCCCTTGCACCTCACCCCATGACCTATTGGGACTCTCCCTTGCACCACACCCCATGACCACGCCACAAACTACTTCATGCAAATGTTTGTCATGGTGTTTTTATGTGAGAGAAGCCACACAAATCCCTCTTGTCGCCCCCTTTCTCAACGCCCAAAGGACGTAGATAAGGTATCATTTAAATTTGAATCCTTATTTAATAAGGATTGGACCTTATCTAAATTAGGTAGGACCTAATCCCTTTTTGATGCCATCTTTTAAAGGGGTTCTCTCTTGGGCATGTGAAATCAGATGAGATTTGATTTTATTGTGAGAAAAGAAAAAGAAAAGGGTGTTGGGTGTGAGTTTTATCTTAGGTGTCTCCTCCTCTTCTAGGCATTTTTGGGAAGAGAGAAAAAGAAATGTGAGAAAGGGTTTTTCCATCTTCATCTTCCTTTTTCTGTTCCTCCAAATCTTCTTCTCTGAGAGGGTCTGAGAAAAGTGAAGAAGATCTTCAATCAACCATCAGAAAGTGATCTCTGCAAGGGAGCTAGTACTTCGGAGAGATCAAAGAGCCTCTGATCAGATCAAAGATCTCGTGTGGATACCTATAGAGGCTAGACGCTTGTGCAACTTGAGAAACCAAGATATCTACGATCATTGACTGTGTTGTAGATCGATCCATGCAAAGGTATGAAGATCTTATCTCCTCATATTTATTTTATTAGGATCAATTTTTAGATGTATGAAAATGTTCATACGATAGATCCTGTAGATGGTTTGTAGATTAGATCTAATACATGCTAGGTTAAAATAGTTTTGATCTAGATTTATTTTTCACTACTGTAATAAAAATTTTTAAAAGTACATGCATGAAACCACCTACTCCAACACCATCCACATGCAAGACCCACAATTCCTCAGGCTCTTCCTTGGATGGATCTTCTTTTAGAGGCTCAACTTCCTTAGGGCTTTCCTTAGGAATTATTCACTCTAAGATGAAGTCAGATAATATCTATGCTTTTATGAAAGGGCAGGGTCAAAATTTTACGTCAAACTTCATGAGTTCGATCATCCATTTTACCACCCGACTTGATGTATTTGGCCGATGCAGGACTGGAGGCTGATCAGTTAGGAGTGCGATGGTGTGGGCCTAAAAATAGGGTTGAAGCTTTCAGGCTAAGAAGATGAGTGCGTAGATCAACCTCTTGAGCCTCATATACCTGATCTCTGCATCACTAAGGGTTTTGCTGATGTAGTAGATTAGTCTTTGAATTTTGCCTTCTTCATATACCAGCATCGAGCTTATTGCAGTTGGCAAGATTGCTAAATAGAGGTATAGTTCCTCACTCGACTCTGGCTTGCTAAGAAGTGGTGCTGAACCAAGATAATTCTTCAGCTCTTCGAATGCCCGTAGGCTCTTTTTGGTTCACTTGAAGTCCTTCGGTTGCTTTATAATCTCGAAGAAGGGGAGGCAACACTTAGCCGATCTAGAGACAAACTAGTTGAGGGCGGCTACCTTATTCATGAGGCGCTGGATCTCCTTTATTGACTTTGATGGATTCATTTCTTGTACGGTCTTAATCTTCTTGGGATTGGCTTTGATGCCTCGGTGTGAGATCATGAAGACAAAGAACTTTCTCAAGGTGACCCTGAAAGCATACTTCGTTGGGTTTAATTTCATTTGGAATGTATGGAAAGTGGTGAAGGTTTCCTTGAGGTCGATGATATGGTTCTTTGAGGTCTGACTTTTAACCAGCATGTCATCCACATATACCTCTATGTTCTAATCGATCTATTTTTTAAAAATTTTGTTTATCAATTGTTGATAGGTGGTACTTGCATTTTCAAACCAAAGATTATAATCTTTTAACAGAAGAGAAGTTATAAAAGTAGTTTTCTCCTCATCTTCAGATGCCATCCGAATTTGCTGGAGAAGTTATCCATGGAGGTAAGGAGCTCATGGCTCGATGTGGTGTCCACTAGTTGGTCGATCTGAGATAAGAAAAAGCTGTCCTTTGGGCAAGCTTTATTTAGGTCAGTAAAGTCTATGCAGATCCGCCACTTTTTATTTTCCTTCTTTATGAGGATTAGATTCGCAAGCCAGTCTAGCTAAGTCACTTTTCTAATGAAGCCAGCATTGATCAGTTTGTCTACTTCTTCGATGATTGCTTTCTATTGCTCTGGGGTGGAGCTTCATTTCTTTTACTTGATGGGTCGATATGCTGGATCCACATTTTGTCGATGCATCATGATTTCAGGTTCGATGCCTAGCATGTTAGCAGGCAACCATGCAAAGACATCAGCATTTTCCTACAAACGTGAGCTGGTTTTTCATTACCACATTTAGATTCGATCCGATCTGATCTGAACTATGTGCTCATCATTTCTACCCTCCTAGGGAATTATGATGAGGTTATCTACTGGTTCTCCATGTTCTTTGGCCAATTCCTCATGGGTGTCTAGCCCTTTAATAGGAAGAGCGTTGGGTAGTCTTGCTTCCTAGAGGAGGATCGTGTAGCAGTGTCGTGCTAGTCCTTGATCTCGTTGGACTTCTTCGACCCCATGCCTCATCAAAAACTTCATTAGCAGATGGTAGGTTGATACCACGGTCTGAAGGGTGTTCAACCCCGACCGCCCAAGGATGGCATTGTATGCTGAGGTTGTCTTGACCACCAGGAAGTTGATTTGGGTAGTGGACCAGCATGGCTCCCAATCAGCAGTGACTGGCAAGGTTATTACCCCTTCAATAAGTATAGTGTCTCTGGTGAATCCTACGAGTGGGGAATCCAGTCTGCCCAATCGATCCAAGAAAATGCCCATTGTAGAGTATATTGTAAAATAAAATATTGGTTGAGCTTCTATTATCCATTAAGATGCGGCATACATCATAATTAGTAATGCTTAAAGATACAACCACTGCACTATTGTATGAGAACTAGACCCCTTTTGCATCTTTCTCGGAGAAGGTGATAGCTTCTTCAGACTTTTATCTTTTGGTAAACTCTGTAGGCTCCAATCCATCTCTATGCCCTCTAGTGATGGCATTGATTACACTGGTTATAGATCAATTTTTTACTGACTCTTTCTGCTGAGGCAGTTTTAGCTACCAAGGTGCCCTCGATGGATCCTTGCGCTGCTCCCTCCTATTTCAGATAAAATGATTTAGTCTATCTCATCGGATGAACTCCTTAATCTCATCTTGGAGTTGGATGCACTCTTCAGTGTTATGGTCATGGTCGTGATGGAAGAGGTAGCACTTGTTTGGGTTGTGCTGACCTGACCAAAGCCACATCCTCCCTGCCTCGAGAAGCTACTCCTTAATCTCTATCAACACTTGAGTCTTGGATGCATTTAGAGGAGTGTAATTTGTGAACCTCCTTTGGGGTGACAAGTGCCTCCTTGGTGATGTGCGCCGTTGCCCTCTAGGGCTTCCAAGCTATCAGTTTCGAGGAGTTTTGGATCGTCAACATCGGGATGGGGTCCTGGACTACTGTCGACTTCTTGGGGAATCCTTTTGGATCAGTGAGAGCTTTTGGTCTTCTTTCTTTTCCTCTATCATGACATAGACCAAGGTCTAATGCATCTCGAAGGCTTCTTTGGCTTAGATATATTTCTCAATCTGGTCCAGCATCTCGGTGAAGTCCTTTGAGTATTTCTTCTCCAGTGAGAAGAGGAGAGAGTGCTTTTGAGGTTTGTCCTTTAGGCAATCATTGCGACCAACTGATCTAGGTCATGTACTTCAAGAGTGGCTATGTTAAAGTGGCTGACATAAGCATGGAGGAATTTTTCTTCTCTCTATTTGATGTTTACCAAGAAATCAGAGTGCATTGATGAAGTGAACCATGAATAACCGACTCAACTGGTCAAATGAATAAAATAAAATCTAGCTTCAAATTAACCTGAATACTAGTCCCGAGCCATCTTTTTGAGTGTGGAAGGGAAGGCTCGGTACAAGATTCCATCATTTGCTCCATGAAAGAGCATGAGAGCCTTAAAACTCTCCAAATGATCCACTGGATCGGTCCACCTGTCATAGATTTCTAGTTGTGGCATCTTGAAGTTGGTGGGCAGCGACTCCTGCATGACCCTATTGCTAAAGGGTGGATCGATGCGAAAACTACACTACTACAAAATAGATCTATGGCAATGGTTTTAACCACTGTCATAGCCCAAAAAACTGCTACTATGGCCTACGATAGCAATTATGCCAACCACAGCCACTGTGACCATTGTCGTAGGCTATGGCAACGATTTTTGGGATACGATAGTAGTTGTGTCAACCATTGTAATAGAAATGATATGGTAGTGATTTTGAAACCACTGCTATAGCAACCATTGCCTTAAAGATATGACAGTGGTTGTCCAATCACTGTCATAAAGCTATAGCAGCAGTTGACAAACTATTGCTCTAGTTAAATCTACGGCAGCGGTTATGCCAATTGCTGCCATAGATTCTATAGCTGTGGTTTGGCAATCGTTGTTGTAGCCTTTGATCTATTAAAATGGCTGATCAATAATGGATGGTGGCCGATTGACAGCCCACCGCGGTGGCGGCCGATGGCACCCAACGATGCTAGCTCGTCATGGTGATGCCACACGACAGCGGCGGGTGGTGCGGGCTGACGCACCACATGACGACGGCGGGTGCGTAGGCGATGGCAGTAGGACCTAGGTAAAGAGAGATCGCGAAATGCTTAAGCCCTTAAGTTATTATATTCAAGTCATTCATTTTTTTCACAATCGATGTGGGACTATTACAAACTATATTTTGGACCTATCGCAGCGATTATAGATAACCGTTGCTATAGGTAGCTTATGGTAGTGGTTGTCGGTAACCACTGTCGTAGGTCAATCTATGACAGTAATTCAGGATAACCGCTGCCATAGGTTAAGATATGGTAGCGGTTAGTAAACTGCTGTCATAGATTTATAGTAGCGGTTATTACGCAACCGCTGCTATAGAGGCAAAACATATTTTTTTTCTAAATATGATATAATTTTAAAATTTAAAGTCTATCTTCATTGTTCATTATCTAAATAATTATCGTTAGAGTATCATCACAAAAGATCGTCTCGACCCGACAGCCCTAGATATGTCGATTATTAAAATTCAATTTCGATGACTACGAACGATCATGTGATGATCTGATAGATAGAGACTACTGATAGATTAAAAAATTTATGATGATGATCTTGATGATATTTGTAGCATACTATTAAAATTTTACTTCAATCAGACATCATTATCATAGTCAATTTAGTACGGGATGATTTTGATTGTTAAATAAAAAATGACTGCTCAAAAGGCGAAACAATATTCGATTAAGATAATTTTATAGATAAATAATCTTTGCTACTATTTTAATTATTTATATGGTGGTGATTGTCAAATTCAAATCACGTGTATATGAATGATCTAAAACTATATATCACTTGCTATTCATTCTTAAATTCCTTAAGTAATTATACTTATACTTTTGTAAGATGTTCTCAAATGGATTTCAACATATATACACAGTTTGAATTTTATGATCATGATCGTACAAATTTTTAAAGTACTAACAAGGATCATTTATCCAAAAAATCATCTCAATCGGATGTCGATTGGCCATATGATCACTCATTTTTCATTTGACGGCCAAAATCATCTCATACTAAATTGACTATGATGTCCGATTAAAGTTAAATTTTGATAATGTACTATAAATATCATCTAAATCATCATCGTAAATTTTCAGATTCATTGGTAGTCTCTATCTATCAAATCGAAATCATCATGATCGTCGAAATCAAATTTTAATGATTGATAAAGCTAGGACTATCGGATCGAGACAATCTTTTGTGAGGATACTCTAATGATAATTATTTAGATAATAAATGATAAAAATATGCTTGAAATTTGATTTCACGATTACAAGTTCACGTAATCATCCAAAATTGTTTGCAAGTATCAACTAAATTTCTTTAAAACTCCAATTTGCAGGATAAAATGATTTTTTTTTGTAAAATCATCATCCTAGCCATGTAGATTTTGGAAAGTTATATGAAATCAAAAAAAATTCACTAAAATCTAACATCTGGATCAAAAGTTATGGGACGATAAATATTTTACCTACGGCAGCGGTTATATGTAATCACTGCAGTAGGTCCGACGTACTACAGAGTTCATAATAACCCCTGTGGTAGGTCAGATCTATTGCAGCGATTACCATAACTGCTACCGTAGATCCGACCAACCGCAGCGGTTACTTGTAACTACTGCCATAGGTCGATCTACGATAACGATTATTTGTAACTACTACGATAGGTAAAACCTACGACAGTGATTATAGTAACTGCTGCCATAGGTCCACCTACGGCAGCAGTTATTACGAACTGCTGCAGTAGGTTTGACCTACCATTGTGGTTACAAATAACCGCTGCCATAGGTTCTACGGCAGCGGTATCTATGGCAGCGATTTTCGAAACCGCTGCCATAGCTCTTTTTTGTAGTAGTGCCAGCTCCCTCATTTTGATCCAAGGCCTGATGTCACAACACCTCGATTCATTGGATCATCTCTTGAAGCTTGCAATCAACATTAGCATCATGGGTCGTATAGACCTTTGTGTGGTGCGATGGAGATTGGTTCAGAGTAGATCCCTTATCGGAGTGAGGGGTGGGAGAACATCTCCTCCATTCGAGACTCCCAGATTGACTTAATCGCATTTGCCTTCCCCACACTAGATTATATGGGGGAGGTTGAGGAGGTTACTGCTAGGGCGCTTCCTACGCAGGGTTCGATTGCTGCATGGCATAGAGCATTGTAGTTAGTGCCTGTACTTGGTCGATCAGGGCATTGAATTGGTCTTGATTTACTCCAACAGTCAGTTGGAAAGGCTATGGTGGGGCTTTCGGTTGTTGTGTCGGAACATGGTTTTCAATCGAATCTTCAACCAACCTCTTCGTCTTGGCATTGGAACATCGTGAAAAGGTTTTGCGCAATGGCATTGTTGTCGATCTTATGCTCCTTCTTGAAAGTGCATCTGAACCCTTCCTGTAGTGTCAATCTGTTACTATAACTTTCTGACTTGAGGTCGGTACAACTGGAGTGGGCATTGGTGGCAGGGTGACAATGGCAAGACCTGCAAAAAAAGTCTCTAATCGGAGTTGACTCGGGTGGGAGCCTCCAATGCCCAAGTTAGAATCTCGGAATAGATGGGAAGGAGGATGCGAGAGAGATAGAAATTGCATACCTGGAGGTTTCCTATTTGCCTCTATTTGTAGATAGAGGTGCGAGCCATGAGAGAGGAGAGTTGGAGGCCATCCTTGCCACTTCAGGCACGTTATTCTAAGATTTCTGTCTTGATCTCTTAGGATTTGGTGGTGGTCATTGTCTTATCCAACTCGTAGCCAGCTGTTTCTGATGGTTGCGTGATTTAAAAGGAATACATGGGAGCTCTTGGTTAACCCTTCCAAGTATGTCGATCAAGGCCGATCGATGCTCTTTAAGATTGGTGGAAGCAGGGGTTGGCCAAAGCATGGGTCGGCGGCTGATGTATGGGTCATTCGAAGTATGGGTCAGCGGCTGACCTTGGGTCATTCACGATCAAAATTTGCTAGTATCTTCAGCTTAGGTAGCTAAGAGTTTCTACCTATAACAATACCAAAAGAAGAGCACTTTGCGTAATGGAAAAGTTAGTTCTGAAATTTTATAAAAAATTGGTTATCAAATAATTTACCCTCAAGTGTAACTTTTATAATGGAGACAAATGGTTAGGCTATATTATATCGAATTTAAAATTTTTATGACTAGTTGATATTTTTAAAATTTTTGATTTCTAAATATAAATAACTCGAATTTGAAAGAGTGTCTCTATAAACTTTTTTTTTAAGAAAAATATCACACAACCTCGTGCCAACAAATAATAATAATCCCGGTATCAATAACGATCGAGGACCACGACTCCTCTCTATATCGCAACACCGAAGCCTGAAGTACGCGATAGAAGGGAATAATTTCTCGCTTACCTGCTCCCCAACCCACTCCGTCATCGCTTATGTCCCGTGCCACCTCAAGTCAAGATACGACCATCTGGTCAAGCACCTTTTTTTTTTTTTTTTTTTTTTGGTAAAGATGTGGTCGGCACTTTGGTGGAATAATCTTGCATAAGAAATGACAAACTTAATTGACAGCTTAATTTGTATAAGCAATGACGTCAAACGATCATTCTGGATGGAAGGCCCTCCAAACAAACGTTGCAACGGCTATAAATTGGTTGGAAGTCTCTGGCCAAACAAACATTGCCAAGCCTTCAAAATCGATCTCATCCACCAAGCCCCAAGCTTTTCCCCACACTCCAATGGCAGATAAGGTTGTTCTCCTTTCCTCCTGGGCCAGCGTATTCGGTCTCAGGGTGCAGATCGCATTGGCCGAGAAGGGAGTGGACTACGAGTTCAGGGAAGAGGACCTCTTTGACAAGAGCCCCTTACTCCTTGAATCAAACCCAGTTCATAAGAAAGTCCCGGTGCTGATCCACAATGGGAAGCCTATATGCGAATCCTCCATCATCATCCAATACATAGACGAGGTTTGGACAAAGGGCCCTTCACTTCTGCCCAAGGATCCTCTCCAACGTGCTAATGCAAGATTTTGGGCCGATTTTATCAACCAAACGGTATGTTACAATAATGAGCACAGATCCTCTACAATGTGCATGAGGCACTTTAGGGTGCTATGCAACGATGCATGGCCATCATCAAGAGATAAGAGGGACATCAAATAAGATGGTCAATGAGCACATGTCATGTCATTTGTTTGATGGTCGTCTATCTCCTAATGGCGGCTATCTAGGGATGCATAGAACTCTACAATACATGACTGCATTGTAGAGGATCCTAGTTGATGATAAATAACAAAAGATCAAGAAATTCTAGAGGCACCAATTTCTTGCTTACGGAGCTAGGATCCTCTGCAATGCGTGTTTTGCACTGCAGAGTGTTGTACAGCTCTGGATAGCCATCACATCATCTATCTCGAGATGGATAGTTGTGATTTCTCCTTGCGATGTGTACATCTTCTATCATAGGGTGTCCAACATGACATGTCACAAGGATAAACCATAGTCACTCATCTGCAAAATGGATGACATAGTGAATATCCGGGATTGCACATCACTCTATGGCACCAACTACGCACTGAAGAGGATCTGAACTCAAGTTCTCTAGCCCCATAGTGGAATGGCATTGGTGTAACTCATGAATTATATTATACGAGACGATGCGCTTCGGAGTTTCCTTATTTTTTTTGAACCAAATTCGCCCAGCAACTATACACGTGTTAGTAATCCGTATGCAGAAGTAACGAAGGGAGGCTTCTCCATCGACAAGCCTCCACTCTTCTCCCGTAAACATACACATGTCAAACAAAATATATAGAAACATGGCCGACGGAGGCATTGTTGCGATGCCTCCATTTATATATATATATATATTATATTATATTACACCAGGAATTTGAAGATATGTATATATTGAGTTGCCAAGCTTAAATTGGTAAGATAAACTCACAATTTCCATGTGTGCATAAACCATTTTCCTTGACAAAATGGGCCTAGTTGAAAGAATTTAACAAACCTTTTTGATGTTTATATGTGCAGATATATCCATGCAGTTCGAGGATTTGGAGGAACAAAGGAGACGTTCAATCTGCGGCAAAGAAAGAACTTATAGGGATACTGAAGCAATTGGAAGGAGAGCTTGGAGAGAGACCTTTTTTTGGAGGGGAGACACTTGGCTATGTTGACATAGTCCTTGTGCCATTCTCCCGTTGGTTCTATACATACGAGACTTTTGGAGGATTCAGTATTGAGAAAGAGTGTCCCAAGCTGATGGCTTGGGTCAGGAGGTGTAATGAGAAGGAGAGTGTCTCCAAGGTTCTTCCTGACCCTCACAAGGTTTATGAGAGAAATTGTGGCCTTAAGAAGAGGCTGGGACTTGAATAGAAACGGTTAGAGAAGTTTGGAGGGTACGTGAATAAACAGTGCTAGGATGGAATCTAATTATACTCAAGAGATATATGCAATTAATTGTGCTTCATAGTTTTCATTATGGGTAACTTACCGGTATAGGTTGTTGTGGGCCTCATATGTAATAAAGATGCTTGTTGCATCTCTCTCTCTCCCTCTCTCTCTCTCTCTCTCTCTCTATATATATATATATATATATATATATATGCAAAATGAAAGCATTCTCATTAGCTTGTAACAAGTTTGACGTGGTATCACCATTGCAACGAATATTTACTTGTTGCATCTCTCTCTCTCCCTCTCTCTCTCTCTCTCTCTCTCTCTATGTATATATATATATATGCGAAATGAAAGCATTCTCATTAGCTTGTAACAAGTTTGACGTGGTATCACCATTGCAACGAATATTTACTCCAAGAATACATATTACTAACATATTAACCCATGCGATGCGCTAGGTACCTATACAATATATTATTTTTTCCCAAGGCAGCAGCTTTTTTGTTTTTCTTTTTTTGGTTGAAACCTTCCCATGCCCTTGCCTACTTTCTCCCCGCTCTCCTCGCCGCCACCTCCCCCAATCTCTGCTGTTGCCTTCCTCCCCATCGTTACAGGCATTGGCCTCCTCCAATCTCCCTAAGGTGCTTTTCTTTCCACAGATCTACGAAAAAGAAAGACGTCGACCTCTTCGCACTCTCCTTGCCGCCGCCTCCCATCGGTCTCCGCCGTTGCATTCCTCCTCATCGTCACCAACATCGGCCTCCCCCTCCGATCTCCCACAAGTGTTTACCTTCCCATGGATCTCCGAAAAAGAAAATGCTTCAAACCCTCCCCGAGGCCTTGTGGACGCCCACCTCCTCCCATGCTCCTCGTCGCCACCTCCCGCTGGTCTCTGCCATCGCCTTCCTCCCCATCATCACCATCTCCCTCAAGTGCTTTCCTTTCCACAGATCTCCGAAAAAGAGCGACACTGACCTCCACCCTGCTCTCCTCACCGCCACCTCCCGCCGGTATCCACCATCGCCTTCCCCTCCATCCTTACCAATATCATCACCCCTGAAGCTTCTTCTCCCGTCATATCTCCACTGTTGGCTTCCAGTGGAAGTTAACCATGAGATTGGCTCTCATGGTGATCTTTCTCGTCCGAGACCTCGATGGCTTCAACTCAATGCTGTCGATGCCCTCCTCCCAAGCTCAATCTTACCCACAACCCTTGCCCCCTAACCATCCCCCAGAAGTACTACTTTTTCTATAGCCACTGCAAGCCCTCCCAGAACTGTCCCATCATCTATGGTGGCCTATTCTCCAATAACAAAACCCTTTCCCAACCCTCCGCCACCAGCCCCATCCCTGCCCCATCCCCGAAACCTACTCTCATCGACTTCCATGATTGGGACCCCGATTACCCCTCCTTTGCTGTACCCATGCCTCCCCTCTCACTCGCCGCCACTGTCCGCCGCCTATCCCCCCTCACCTGCTACATTGTCGACTCCCTCTGCAGACATAGCCGCTCTAAACCTCTCATGGTCCCATCCATTTGAGACTCCTTGAAATGGAAAAAATAGAGAAAGTATTAGGGAGAAAACACCTCTTCCCATATTAGTATTTGTTATTCTCTGCTATGCTCTTCACTTTCAGAGCTTGCTCTCTCTTCTCCCTTTCTACTGCTATGGTGGAACTCCTCTCTGGAGGTCCACGCTGTCTTTGAGGGTATGGTAATTTAGCAATCCCCCCGTAAGGTCGCTAGCCTCATCCTCCAGCTCATCTGCGAGAGCAAGATCGTCGGCCGTGCATGCCATCCTCCTCGCTGGTCAGTCCAGCACCGACAAGACCACCATTGCCATCGGTCTTGCCAAATCCCTTGGCCAGAAGATCTCCTTTTCCACCATCTCCGGCTCTAATCTCTTCTCCCTAGAGATGTCCAAGATCGAGGCCCTCACCCAGGCTTTCTATCTACTTTGCTCCACACCTCTGTAGCTCGCTCTCTCTTCTCCTTTTCCACTGCAATGGCGGAGCTCAAGAGGCTCTCAGAAAGTGATCAGCATCTCATTTCAATCAGTCCGTATTGTCACCCACTCATACATCTATAGCCTAGGTCTCGATTCATTTTTGGAGGCCCGCACCATCTCTGAGAGCATAGTCTACCAGCGGTCCGCCCACAAGGCCATTGGCCTTATCCTTTAGCTCATCCGTGAGGGCAAAATCGCCAGCCACACATCTTTCTCGTTGACTAGCCTAGCACTGGCAAGACCACCATTGCTATGGGTCTCGCCAAATTCTTTGGCCAGGAGACCCCTTTCGTCACTGTCTCTGACTCTGACCTCTTCTATATTTTTTATTATTTTAATTATTTTTAAGCTAAATTATTTTAATTATTTTTAAAATATATACAGAATAAATATCAATAAATTAATAAAATAAAATATTTTTTGCGAGAAAAAATCATGTTCCTACATGGGATTATAAGCTAGTTTCCAATAACTATCATTCCATGAAATTACATTACAATGTATTTCAGTTACAAAAAACCTATGGGTCCTGTGGTGTTTTTCTTCATTTTTTTTTCTTGCTCCCATCCAAAAAAGTTCTAGAATTGTTCCAGCTACAAAATACCAATGTGTTCCTCTCTCTCTCTCTCTCTTTTATTTTTTATTTTTTTTTTACTCCCATCCAAAAAAGTTTCAAAATTGAATCTCCTAGTGCAGCCAACTGCAAGGCCAATGACTTCCACCCCTCCCACGTCTAGGTGCCGAGCCATACCACGTATCACAAGCCTTCGCTCCCATATTTTCATGTGTCAAATGAAGACTCTGCCAACAAAAAAACCTTCATTTTAATATATAAACTTTATTCTAATGAAATGGTTAAGGCTCTCAAAGGATTGCAGCTACCTTTTCTTTTGGTTCTCAGTCTCATGTCACATTACTGGTTCTCCTGCAATCGGACTTCCAGAACTCTGTTATGCACCAATTAATATACTCTGTTTGCTTATTATAGGAACTGGACAACTGTTCTATGCACCATGCAATTTTTAATACAGAGGGAGCGGTGCCTGTTTATTACAACCTTATATTTGTTTTGGGTGGATTTTTCCTATTTATACTCTTACACATGAATTTTTGGCCACTTTGTTTCCATACTTTTTTGTGCTATAAAGTTTCATGTACTAGCTGTTTATTAACACCTTTGTCTATATGGTATCTTGTAACCTGTTGTTACTTCGTCTGTCGGCCTGCATTTTGTTTCTTGTTTTGAAGGTTTTTCTGGATTGTTGTACTTGCACAGTTCTTATATTGAATGAATTACTTTATACCTTCCTACCAAATATATATATATATATATCAAGGCCATGCGGCTTCTATCATCAGAATTCTCTTGATGCAGCAAATTTGATGCATCAAATGTTCATTCTTACACAACATGTGGTTCATTGCAATGATGGTCCATGCTTGGATATTGTACTTGTTGCAGTCAATCCCCTATTGCATCCATCGTCGGTGAAGAACACCTGCAAAATGAAGTCCACACTGACCAAAATTATGTCCGACAGAGACTCTCTGATGCTTAAGTCAGTGGAAAGTGGTTTACAGCAAATAAATATTTAGAGAGACAGAGTTTCAGTTCTAAAGATTTCTTACTAAATACTGTTCATTTATCTCCTTTTATAGATGAGTAGTTGGTAACCGTTTGTAACAGTTAGACACGTGGGTTCTACTTATCTCAGCATTATGTGAATGTGGGATGGATGGTTATATCCGTCACTAATCATGTTTTTGGCCATTATGCACTTTTTGTGCTAGCAGTTTTTGGATTGCCAACTATAGGTCGGTAGTCTGAAGATATCGACTGTATGTCAGTAATTGTGGAGATCCGAATGACCATCGATCGACAACTCTGATATATCGATTGTCATCGATCTGAAATCAGTCGAGTCGTCATAGCTAGAGTATGGTTAAGGATAGCCGACTGTTGGTCGGCTAACTGATTGATAGTCGGCAGTTCATGCTTATCTGACCGATTGAAAGTCGAAATCAGAGAGTCAGTTGAATTACCCCAATAGTTGCCCCCCACTCCCAAATCTAAGATAGTCTGACATGTGGATTGTCACGTGGTTTGATACGTTGGATGAAAGGAGTTGCCATGTGTTGTCTTGAGTCTTGATTGGACCACGGACATTAATGATTTTTTGAAAAATGAAGGAAATTCAGCTATTTTGTCGTTTCGATAACTGTGAGATCATCATTGGGATGTCGCTTCGAGAAAATAGTCTGACGTCCGACGAATCTGGATGATTCGATTTTGACTAGTCAATTTCGACCACGTATCCAAATGTCATTAGCTCTATGCCGTTCACGTAGATAGTGGCGATGTGACGTGATCTGAGGATAGGTGTGTCGAACCATCCGATCAATGATCGATTTTGATGTAGCCATGTGTCGAAATCTAGGAAAGTTCTGATTTAAATAACCTCATCCAGACCGTTAAAGAGTCTTATATATATAATGTCACTTTCATTTGGACTTTTTGCTTTTGCACTCATCATTTTCTTCTGCAACAGAAGGTTCTACCCCAGGTGCTGAGAGCTTTCCCCGTTCATGTCATTTTCTAGTTTCAGGTCGAGTTCGTTCCTTTTCTTTTTTTCTTCTTTTCAGGACAAAGAAGTCGACAAGTTCCTCACGACTAGCTTCATCAGAGAAGCTAATTATCTTAATTGGCTCGTCAATGTAGTGATGATGAGAAAAAATAGAAAATAAAAAATTTGCATCGACTATATAAACTTAAATGAAGCTTATCCGAAGGATAATTTTTTCTTATCAAAGATCGACCAACTAGTTGATGCAACTTCGAAACATTCACTTCTGAGTTTTATAGATGCCTTCGCAAGCTACAATCAGATTCAAATGATATCCGAAGATGAGGAGCACACTACCTTCATAACCGACAAAGGCATCTACTGCTACAAAGTAATGCCGTTCGGTTTAAAGAATGTCGGAGCTACTTATCAACGGCTGGTCAATAAACTGTTCAAGACATAAATTGGATATAACATGAAAGTCTATGTTGATGATATACTGGTAAAAAGCTCTCAAACTTCTGATCATATTCAGAACTTGAAAGAAATCTTCGACACACTTCGACAACATCAGATGAAATTGAATCCGACTAAGTGTGCATTCGTAGTAACTTTCAAAAAATTTCTCAAATTTTTCATGTTGCAATGAGGAATTGAAGCTAATCTCGAGAAAATAAAGGCTATCATCAATATGAAGCATTCAAACTCCAAGAAAGAGATACAACAAGTCAATGGAAGGATCACAGCACTTATCCGATTCATCTCAAGGTCAGTAAAAAGATGTCTACCCTTCTTCAAGACCTTACGACAAGCAAAAAACTTTTTATGGTCAGATGAGTGCCGACAATCCTTCGAGGATCTGAAAAAATATTTGACATCTCCACCATTACTTATAAAATCGAAGGTGAAAAAAAATTTGTATCTTTATCTGGCAACTTCGACAGAAGCAGTTAGTTTGATACTCATCCAAGAGAATGAAAATCGAATTCAACGACTGATTTATTACACCAGCAAGGTGCTTCATAATACAGAAATAAGTATTCAAGAGTGAAAAAGATGATCTATGCTCTAATCATATCATCACAACGATTTCATCCATACTTCCAGGAACATCCAATAGTTGTCTTGACAGATCAGTCATTGAAGGCAATATTGTACCAGCCTGATACTTCAGATCGAATGACGAAATGGGCAATAAGACTTAGTGAGTTTGACATTCAATATCGTCTACAACCGTCAATGAAGGCACAAGTTTTGATCGATTTTGTCATCGAGTGCACCATATCCGATGATAATCCTGAGGATGAACTCGACAATAAATAAAGTAAATTAAAATTTTTGAGACCGACTTAATATCGATGTGGGTGCTATATATTGATAGAACATCTAACGTACAAGGCAGTGGAGCCGGTCTCATCCTCACCAACTCCGAAGAGATCAAAACTGAATATATCACTATTCGGTCTAATCGTCAATATGATTGATGTTTGATCCAATGCAAAAGTTGTAATAAAATAATTCACTAAGAGTTAGTGAGTTGTATGAAAATTAATTAGCAATTGGATTATTAATAGACTTAATCTAATTGAGTAATGAGATTTAGATCAAGTCTAATTGAATTGAATTCGATTTAGCTTGGTTTTGATTTGATTAGATCAAGCCTAATAGGATTATGAGATAATCCAATCACGAGGAAGACCAATTTCTAATTTGATTAAGAATTGGATTCAACTAATTTTCTAATTAGATTAGGATCTTATTGGAGAGATTGGATTCCTGATTGGATTAGGATTTATTTCTTTCTTGGGTGCAATCAAATTTTTAATTACTTAAAAATTAATTAACCACCTAAAATGAGAGTCCTAATAGACTGGGACTCTCTATCTTGCCCCACACCCCATGACCGTGCCACAAACTACTTCATGCAAATGTTTCTCATGGTGTTTTTGCATGAGAGAAGCCATGCAAATCCCTTTTGTCGGCCCCTTTCTTAACACCCAAAGGATGTGGATAAGGATTGGACGTTATCTAAATTAGGTAGGACCTAATCCCTTTTTGACACCATCTTTAAAAGGGGTTCTCTCTTGGGTGTGTGAAATCAAATGAGATCTAATTTTATCATGAGAAAAGAAAAAGAAAAGGGTGTTGGGCATGAGTTTTATCTTAGGCATCTCCTCCTCTTCTGGGCATGAGGTTTTGGGAAGAGAGAAAAAAAATATGAGAAAAGATTTTTTCATCTTCATCTTCCTCTTCCTCTTCCTCCAAATCTTCTTCTTCTCTGAGAGGGTTTGAGAAAAGCGAAGAAGATCTTCAATCAATCATATCAGAAAATAATCTCTATAAGAGAGCTAGCACCCTAGAGAGATTAAGTAGTCCCTAATCAAATCAAGAGCCTCACGTGGATACTTGTAGAGATCGAATGCTTGTGCGGCTCGAGGAATCAGGATATCCATGATCATCGGCTGTGGTGTAGATCGATCCTCATAAAGGTATAGAGATCTGATCTCCTCATGTTTATTTTATTAGGATCAATTTTTAGATGCATGAATATATTCGTATGATAGATCCTATAGGTGGTTTGTAGATTAAATTTAATGCATGCTAGATTATAATAATTTTGATCTAGATTTATTTTTCATTGTTGTAACAAAAAATTTTAAAAGTACATGCATGAAATCGCCTAATCTAATAGTGGCATCAGAGCTACAGTTTTGATATGAATATGAATGCATGGATCTGAAATTTGATTTGTAGAAATCAGATTTGAAATATTTTTATAAGTTTGAGATCGTTCTGATATAAGATTATCCTGATATAACTCTATTATGTTGTATAGTTATCCTAGAATGATGTTGAATATCGTAGATTGCTAGATTTGAAATTTTCTGCACTATATACCTTGATATTATGTGTTTGTTTCAAATCTAAATTTTTTTTCACATCTGAAATAAATTTATATTCTTTGAGATCTGAAACTAGATTCAGATCTGAAGTTGTTAAATTCTGTTTCATTCGGATCTAAAATTGGTTTTAGATCTAAATTCAGAGCTTATTTTTTTGTCAAGATCTGAAAATTCTATGATTTGGGTTCATGAGTGGACCAATTTGGATCTCTAATTTGATTAGAGTCCAAGGGTTCTTGATTGGCACATGTTGGGCTCAATCGAGATGAGCACTTGATCTGATCAAATCAAGGAGTTGATTACGATTAGGTCGAATCTGCTTTAGGTCAAAATAATAGTTGTAGGATCAAGTCAACTAATTTGTATGTGTTAAAAATCTTGACCCATAAACTGGTCTTGGCTCAGTGGCTCGAGCTTCGATCACTTAGGTTAACCCAATTAAAAATTGGTTAGCATCAGTTGGTGTCTAAGGCAAACAATTTGAGTGATGGTTATTTAATTAAGACCATTGCCATTGGCAGCGGAGAGCCTCCCATCAATCTCTTGCTTACCTAGCCAACTGTGATTAGTTTTGAACTTAGGTGCCTGGTGATTTGAGCTAAACCCATGCCTTAATCAACTAAAGATTTGCATAAAATATAAATCGTTAAAAGAGACCTAAATAAATCTTCTCACAAAATATTAAGTCTAGCGGTCTTCCATCCTTATAGAGATGCGGGCGCCTTCCTGGCATTGATCATTCTCGGCTAGTCATAATAGTTCGATTGCATCAGAAAAGTGCAACCACTCTATTGGCATTAGATGTCTCGAGGTCAAGATAGGGTTGGGCCCACTAACTGCTAGGTGAGGGACTAAGTGATGGCTTTGCACCCATTGGAGAATGGTGGATTTGACTTAACTAAGAAATATATCAATAACTGTTAGGTTGGGCCACAGTACTTAGAAATCGAAGTAGCTGCATCTTGCTTAGTGAAGCAATGGATAAGGTGTTGTCCACTCATTGGTTTGCGCATCATTAATAAATGTTAGGTGAGGTGCGCATAGATCAGTGAGACCACAGTACCCACTTAAAACTCCTTATATATGGGTTTTTGTTTCTCCACTCGAGGAGTGTGAGAGACTCGAGAAAATAGTAAGAATCATGTTTATTTATTAAAGTTCCTAAAATACACTTATATCAAGTACAAATATCTAATTAGAAAACTTTACTCTCTGTAGTTAGTCATGTCGACTTCCAACCCACTAGCTCATATCCTAGAGACAAACAAGTTGACTGGAACCAACGATAAGGACTGGCTTAGGAACCTAAGAATAGTTCTCAATTTTGAGAAATTGATCCATGTTTTTGATCAAAAAATCTCTGTGTTGCCGACTCATCCATTCTCTGATCAACGAGTTGCACTGGAGAAGTGGATGGATGATGATAATCAGATTAGGTACTGCATCTTGACGTCTATGTCTAACGATCTTCAGCGTCAGCATGAAGATATCAAAACTACCAAGGATATACTGATTCACCTGTTAGAGTTATATGATGATCAGAGTCGCACAGCTCACTTTGAGGTCTCCAAGAGACTCTTCAGAGTGAAGATGCATGATGGACAGTCGATCCGTGATTATTGTTTGATAATGATCAAGGATATCGAAGAGCTTCAGAAGCTTAGAATAAACATGAATAAAAAAATTACAGGTGGATTTGATGCTGCAATTCCTTTCCAATTCGTATGGACGGTTTATCGTAAACTACTATATGAATAAAATTGATTGCACCCTATCTGAATTATTGAAATATTTGTGAATGTTGAAGGAACCATGAAAAATTTAAGGGGCTCTATTCTGTCAAGCCTAAAGAATAAAGAGAAGGACACACCTTCTGAAGGTATGTCTAACTCGCTCATTATAGAAACTAACCTTACAGTTTTTTCCTCTTCCAATTGAGTTTTAGGTTCTAGTTTTAGTGCACATTTATGCACTTCAATGCAGGGTCTAAAGAAAAGTAGAGGGCTGAGGAAAAATGAGATACTCTTAGAGTCGGTAATGGGGTAAGAGTTGCCACTGTAGCCATAGGCATGTATCCTTATGATTACCGTCAGAATTTAGTTTAGTTCTAAGAGATTATTTTTATATATCTGTAGCTAGCAAAAATTTGATTTCTGTGTCTGTGCTAGCACAGGATGATTATATGTTCAATTTCAACACAGATCAGTGCTCAATTTATTTTGAAAATAAAATTATTACACATGCCTTTATGATTGATGGTATCTACCATTTGCATACTGATGCATTGCTGAACGTTAATGAGCAAGTAGTGAAGAGATAGGCTAAACCAAAGATATCTATGGTATCTTAGGCTAGGCCATATAGGAGAGGACAAAATTAACAAATTAGAGAAAGATGGCCTTCTTGGACCATTGACATTTGAGTCTTATCCAATTTGTGAGTTCTGTCTTCAAAAAAAGATAGTTAAGCTACTCTTTGTGGGATATGAAGAAAGAAACATTGAGATATATAACCCTGGTACATATTGATATGTGTGGCCCATTTGATGTGTAGGCTAGGGGTTACTATCTCTACTTCATAATATTTATCGATAATTATTCATGGTATGGATTCGTATACTTGATGTGACATAAGTCTGAAATCTTTAAAAAGTTGAAGAAGTTCAGATGTGAAGTAGAGAAGCAAACAGGAAAACCCATAAAAGTTCTTCGATCAGATCGAGGAGATGAGTACCTTAGTGAAAAATTTCATAGCTATCTCAAAGACAATGGCATAGTCTCACAGTGGACACCTCTTGAAATGTCTCAGCTTAATGAAGTATCCGAAAGGAAGAATTAAATCCTATTGGATATAGTCTGATTCATGATGAGCTTCACAGATCTTTCAATATTTTTTTGAGGATATACGTTACTTTTTATGATTTATCTTTTAAATAAAATTTTCTCTAAATCCGTTTCTATCACACCATATGAGTTATGGCATAATAAGAAACCAAGTCTTGGTTACCTTAAGATTTGTGGATATCCAGTCCATATCAAGCAACAGCAGACGGATAAGTTAAAGACTAAATCAATTATGGCTCATTTTATAGAGTATCCTAAGAAATTCATGGGATATTATTTTTATCTTCCAAAAGATTACAATATGATTGTAAGTCATTATGTTGTTTTCTTAAAAAATAGTTTATCTAGGATGAAGCAATGGGAGAAAAATTGAGCTTGAAGAGAAAGTCTCTAAAGAGCAACGAGTCTTAGAGCCTGAACCTATTTATAGTGAGCTACTAGATGTCATACCTCCTCCACCTCATAGATTTAGTAGGGTCTCCCATCCTTCTGAAAGATACTTAGGTATACTTACAGAGGATATAGAGGAACCATTCCTTATGGGAGATAGGGACCATAGAGATGATCCCAAAATCTATAACAAGATGATGTTAGATGTAGACTCTGAGAAATGAAAGCAGGCAATGAGATCAAAAATTAATTCCATACATTCTAACCAAATTTGGACTTTAGTAGATCCACCTGACGGTATAGTACCTATTGGGTATAAATAGATCTACAAAAGAAAAGTAGGTTCGGATGGTAAGATAGAGACCTACAAGATAAGACTTGTGGTGAAAGGTTATAGTCAACATGAAGATATTGACTATCAAGAAATCTTCTCACAAGTATCCATGCTGAAATTCATCCGGACACTACTTGTTGTTGCAACATATGATAATTATAAAATTAGCAGATGGATGTGAAAACTATCTTCTTATATGGATATCTTGATAAAGATATATATATATATATAGAGTAGCCTATTAATTTTACATCTAGTGATAGTGATCATAAAGTCTGCAAGCTACAAAGATCCATATATAGAGTTAAGCAAGCATCTTGAAGTTGGAACACTCACTTTAATGATGTAATCAAATTGTTTGATTTCATCAAAAATGAGAAGGAGCCATGTTTGGATAATAAGATCAGTGGGAGTACTGTCATATTCCTCATACTATACGTGAATGACATACTCCTGATTGGGAATGACATTCCCATGTCGAGCTCGATCAAGATATGATTGTCAAAAGAATTCTTCATGAAAACCTAGGGGAAGCATCTTATAATAAAGATCTATAGAAATAGATCTAAAAAAATGTTAGGCCTCTCATAGAAAGTGTACATATAGGAGGTGCTGAAGAGGTTCTGCAAGAAAAACTTTAAGAGAGAACTTTTATCCCTTAGGCATAGGATTTACTCTCCAAGAAGATGTGCCCTGATACATCTGAGGAGATCCAACACATGAGCAAGATCCCTTGTGCTTTGACCATAGGGAGCCTCATGTATGCCATGCAAAAAATATGAGTGTCACGAGCAGATATCAGTCGAATCCAAGCAAAAAATATGAGATAGCTGTATAAAATATTCATAAGTACTTGAGAAGGATTAAGAATTTATTCTTGATCTTGAAGAAGGATCTGAGCTGAAAGTGGAAGGATACATCGATTCAGACTTCATGTCTGATGTTGATGATAGAAGGTCTACATCGATGTGTGTATTCTTATGTAATGGAGGTTCGGTTAGTTGGAAGAGTTTCAAACAACCGATCATCATAGATTCAACCTTGAAAGTCGCGTACATCACCATTTTTGAGGTTGCTAGGGAGATCTTCTAGTTCAGAAGATTGTTGCAGAACTGGATGTAAAGTCATCAGATGGTATAATACTGTATTGCAATAATCATGATGCCATAGCACTAGCTAAGGAGCCAAGATCTCACCATAAGTCATAACACATAGAGTGGCGGTTCCACATAATACGTGAATAATACGAGAATAAGTTCATCGAGATGTAGAGAGTGGATCCTATAGAGAATGTGGTGGACCTACTGATGAAGCCTTGCCAATAAAAGATCGATGTTCACCTGGAGAAGGTGGGACTTAAGTTTATGGCCAATTGGCTTTAGTGCAAGTGGGAGTTTGTTAGATGTATGCCCTAGAAGCTAATTGTTGGTAGATGCATATTATAATTTCAAAGCATAAGTTTGTACTTGTAATTTTATTTATTAATAAAAGGATAATTTTTATTTCAATCATATTTTTTGTGTCCATTATTCGTCCAAGAGATTAATAGATGATAATATATATTTTTAAGGTATTAAAAATTTGAGACATATATTATTGATGGTTAATTCTTAAAAGTTTTTGATCAAAGGATCATCATGGAGGATGATGATCGATCCAGTTAGATCTGTGCACAAATCATTGTTCTTTCAAAAAGATGAGTCTCGAGTCTGCAGTGTGGAGATTTTGGAGTGGGAGTGGTGGTTGTTAGAGAATAACTTGCACTGAGTATGACCAACATAAGAAATTACTTGGATGTCTACTCACTCATCAGTGATTTTTTCGATGCTATAGTGGTGTGAGTGGTCCTTTGACTTACGGTGCCTCGACTATTTGTAGTGAGATTACTGTAGTTTGACTACACATAAACTTAGACTCTTAGCCATTTAAATTCTTACGATGTATGCTGGCTATAGTAGATTCAGATTCACTATTAGGAGTAGGATGCACTTAGATAAAATCTATCAATCTTAGTAGAAAAGGAGTAGTCCTATGCAATTCGCAATATTGAGTTCAGAAAGTCTTTGACCAAAGCAAGTGTGCATACTGAAAAGAAGTTTTCATAAAATTTCATAAATGAACTCGAATCGAGCGAATCATGCATATAACCGACATTGAGATTTGATGAGTTCTTCATGATCTCTATCTAGTCGGGACTCACGATAGGACTGAATCATACGGCAACTACACCTAGAGATTCATTACTTTTATTCTACTAAGTTGTCATTACATACTGCTAGGTATCACTAGTAGGTTGTGAGATACATTGAGCATCATCTTGATGATCGATGATTCTTGATGGACAGAGTTAGAATCATTCTAACCTATTGAAAGGAGTTTCGATGATATTGTGATAGAAACCATAGTATATCTCACTACCAAATAGAATAAACCTATGGAATCACACACAATAGAGGAACTGGACTGATCAGATGGTTGATTAGCAATTATGAATTACTATTGAATCTAATTATCAATATGATTAATGATTGATCCACTACAAAAATTATAATAAAGTAATTCACTAAAAATTAGTGAGTTGTAGGAGAATTAATTAGCAATTGGATTGCTAATTAGCTCAATCTGATTGAGCAATAGAGTTTTAGATCAAATTTAATTGAATTGGATTTGATTTGGCTTGATTTTGATTTGATTAGATCAAGCCTAATAAGATTATGGGATAACCCAATCGCAAGGGAGATTAATTTTTGATTTGATTAAAAATTAGGTTCAACTAATTTCTTAATTAGATTAGGATCTTATTAGAGAGATTGGATTCCTGATTGCATTAGGATTTATTCTTTTCTTAGGTGCAGCCAAATTTCTAATTAGTTAGGAATTAATTAACCACCTAAAATGAGAGTCCCAATAGACTGGGACTCTCTCCCTTGCACCTCACCCCATGACCTATTGGGACTCTCCCTTGCACCACACCCTATGACCACGCCACAAACTACTTCATGCAAATGTTTGTCATGGTGTTTTTATGTGAGAGAAGCCACACAAATCCCTCTTGTCGCCCCCTTTCTCAACGCCCAAAGGATGTGGATAAGGTATCATTTAAATTTGAATCCTTATTTAATAAGGATTGGACCTTATCTAAATTAGGTAGGACCTAATCCCTTTTTGATGCCATCTTTTAAAGGGGTTCTCTCTTGGGCATGTGAAGTCAGATGAGATTTGATTTTATTGTGAAAAAAGAAAAAGAAAAGGGTGTTGGGCGTGAGTTTTATCTTAGGCGTCTCCTCCTCTTCTAGGCATTTTTGGGAAGAGAGAAAAAGAAATGTGAGAAAGGGTTTTTCCATCTTCATCTTCCTCTTCCTCTTCCTCCAAATCTTCTTCTCTGAGAGGGTCTGAGAAAAGTAAAGAAGATCTTCAATCAACCGTCAGAAAGTGATCTCTGCAAGGGAGCTAGCACTTCGGAGAGATCAAAGAGTCTCTGATCAGATCAAGGACCTCGTGTGGATACCTATAGATGCTAGACGCTTGTGCAACTTAAGGAATCAAGATATCTACGATCATTGACTGTGGTGTAGATCGATCCATGCAAAGGTATGAAGATCTGATCTCTTCATGTTTATTTTATTGGGATCAACTTTAGATGTATGAAAATGTTCATATGATAGATCCTGTAGATGGTTTGTGGATTAGATCTAATACATGCTAGGTTAAAATAGTTTTGATCTAGATTTATTTTTCACTACTGTAATAAAAATTTTTAAAAGTACATGCATGAAGCCACCTAATCCATCACCATCCACGTGCAAGACCTACAGTTCCTCGGGCTCTTCCTTGGATGGATCTTCTTTTAGAGGCTCAGCTTTCTTAGGGCTTTCCTTAGGAATTATTCACTCCAAGATGAAGTCAGTTAATATCTGTGCTTTTATGAAAGGGCAGGGTCGAAATTTTACATCAAACTTCGTGAGTTCAATCATCCATTTTACCACCCGACTTGATGTATTTGGCCAATGCAGGACTGGCTTTAAAGGCTGATCAGTTAGAAGTGCGATGGTGTGGGCCTAAAAATAGGGTTGAAGCTTTCAGGCTGAGAAGATGAGTGCGTAGATCAACTCTTGAGACTCATATACCTGATCTCTGCATCACTAAGGGTTTTGCTGATATAGTAGATTAGTCTTTGAATTTTGCCTTCTTCATATACCAGCATCGAGCTTATTGCAGTTGGCAAGATTGCTAAATAGAGGTATAGTTCCTCACTCGACTCTGGCTTGCTAAGGAGTGGTGCTGAACCAAGATAATTCTTCAGCTCTTCGAATGCCCGTAGGCTCTTTTTGGTCCACTTGAAGTCCTTCAGTTGCTTTATAATCTTGAAGAAGGGGAGGCAACACTTAGTCGATCTAGAGACAAACTAGTTGAGGGCGGCTATCTTATTCATGAGGCACTGGATCTCCTTTATTGACTTTGATGGATTCATTTCTTGTACAGCCTTAATCTTTTTGGGATTGGCTTTGATGCCTCGGTGTGAGATCATGAAGACAAAGAACTTTCTCGAGGTGACCCTGAAAGCATACTTCGTTGGGTTTAATTTCATTTGGAATGTATGAAAAGTGGTGAAGGTTTTCTTGAGGTCGACGATATGGTTCTTTGAGGTCTGACTTTTAACCATCATGTCATCTACATATACCTCTATGTTCTAATCGATCTATTTTTTAAAAATTTTGTTTATCAATTGTTGGTAAGTGGTACTTGCATTTTCAAACCAAAGGTTATAATCTTTTAACAGAAGAGAAGTTATAAAAGTAGTTTTCTCCTCATGTTCAGATGCCATCTAAATTTGCTGGAGAAGTTATCCATTGAGGTGAGGAGCTCATGGCTCGATGTGGCATCCACTAGTTGGTCGATCTGAGATAAGAAATAGCAGTCCTTTGGACAAGCTTTATTTAGGTCAGTAAAGTCTATGCAGATCCGTCACTTTTTATTTGCCTTCTTTATGAGGATTATATTCGCAAGCCAGTCTAGCTAAGTCACTTTTCTAATGAAGCCAGCATTGATTAGTTTGTCTACTTCTTCGATGATTGCTTTCTGCTGCTCTGGGGTGGAGCTTCATTTCTTTTACTTGGTGGGTCGATATGCTGGATCCACATTTTGTCGATGCATCATAATTTCAGGTTCGATGCCTAGCATGTTAGCAAGAAACCATGCAAAGACATCAACATTTTCCTACAAACGTGAGCTGGTTTTTCATTACCACATTTAGATTCGATCCGATCCGATCTGAACTATCTGCTCATCATTTCTACCCTCCTAGGGAATTGTGATGAGGTTCTCTACTGGTTCTCCATGTTCTTTGGCCAATTCCTCGTGGGTGTCTAGCCCTTTAATAGGAAGAGCATTGGGTAGTCTTGCTCCCTAGAGGATGATCGTGTAGCAGTGTCGTGCTAGTGCTTGATCTTGTTGGACCTCTTCGACCCCATGCCTCATCAAAAACTTCATTAGCAGATGGTAGGTTGATACCACGGTCTGAAGGGTGTTCAACCCCGACCGCCCAAGGATGGCATTGTATGCTGAGGTTGTCTTGATCATCAGGAAGTTGATTTGGGTAGTGGACCAGCATGGCTCCCAATCAACAGTGACTGGCAAGGTTATTACCCCTTCAATAAGTATAGTGTCTCTGGTGAATCCTACGAGTGGGGAATCTAGTCTGCCCAATCGATCCAAGAAAATGCCCATTGTAGAGTATATTGTAAAATAAAATATTGGTCGAGCTTCTATTATCCATTAAGATGCGGCATATATCATAATTTGTAATGCTTAAAGATACAACCACTACACTATTGTGCGAGAACTAGACCCCTTTTGCATCTTTCTCGGAGAAGGTGATAGCTTCTTAAGACTTTTATCTTTTGGTAAACTCTGCAGGCTCCAATCCATCTCTATGCCCTCTAGTGATGGCATTGATTACACTGGTTATAGATCAATTTTTTACTGACTCTTTCTGCTGAGGCAGTTTTAGCTACCGAGGTGCCCTTGATGGATCCTTGCGCTGCTCCCTCCTATTTCAGATAAAATGATTTAGTCTATCTCATCGGATGAACTCCTTAATCTCATCTTGGAGTTGGATTCACTCTTCAGTGTTATGATCGTACTTGTTTGGGTTGCACTGACCTGACCGAGGCCACATTCTCCCTGCCTCGAGAGGCTACTCCTTAATCTCTATCAGCACTTGAGTCTTGGATGCATTTAGAGGAATGTAATTTGTGAACCTCCTTTGGGGTGACAAGTGCCTCCTTGGTGATGTGTGCCGTTGCCCTCTAGGGCTTCTAGGCTGTCGGTTTCGAGGAGTTTTGGATCGTCAACATCGGGATGGGGTCCTGGACTACTGTCGACTTCTTGGGGAATCCTTTTGGATCAGTGAGAGCTTTTGGTCTTCTTTCTTTTCCTCTATCATGACATAGACCAAGGTCTAATGCACCTCGAAGGCTTCTTTGGCTCGGATATATTTCTCAATCTGGTCCAGTATCTCGATGAAGTCCTTTGAGTATTTCTTCTCCAGTGAGAAAAGGAGAGAGTGCTTTTGAAGTTTGTCCTTTAGGCAATCATTGCGACCAACTGATCTAGGTCATGTACTTCAAGAGTGGCTATGTTAAAGTGGCTGACATAAGCATGGAGGAATTTTTCTTCTCTCTATTTGATGTTTACCAAGAAATCAGAGTGCATTGACGAAGTGAACCATGAATAACCGACTCAACTGGTCAAATGAATAAATAAAATCCAGCTTCAAATTAACCTGAATACTAGTCTCGAGCCATCTTTTTGAGTGTGGAAGGGAAGGCTCGGTACAAGATTCCATCATTTGCTCCATGAAGGTGCATGAGAGCCTTAAAACTCTCCAAATGGTCCACTGGATCGGTCCACCTGTCATAGATTTCTAGTTGTGGCATCTTGAAGTTGGTGGACAGCGACTCCTGCATGACCTTATTGCTAAAGGGTGGATCGATGCAAAAACCACACTACTACAAAATAGATCTACGGCAATGGTTTCAACCACTGTCATAGCCCAAAAAACTGCTACTATGGCCTACGATACCAGTTATGCCAACCACAGCCACTGTGACCGTCGTCGTAGGCTATGGCAATGATTTTTTGGGATACGATAGTGATTGTATCAACCGCTATCATAGAAATGGTATGGTAGTGATTTTGAAACCACTGCTATAGCAACCATTGCCTTAAAGATATGACAGTGGTTGTCCAATCGCTGCCGTAAAGCTATAGCAGCAGTTGACAAACCATTGCCCTAGTTAAATCTACGGCAGCGGTTATGCTAATCACTGTCATAGATTCTACGGCAGTGGTTTGACAATCGTTGTTGTAGCCTTTGATCTGTTAAAATGGCCGATCGATAATGGATGGTGGCCGACCGACAGCCCACCACGGTGGCGGCCGATGGCACCCAATGACGCTAGCTTGTCATGGCGACGGCGATGGGCCTGCGGCAGCAGCGTGGGGTGGCGGCACCACACGGCAGGGGCGGGTGGTGCAGGCCGACGCACCACATGATGACGGCAGGTGCGTAGGCGATGGCAGTAGGGCCCGGGTAAAGAGAGATCGTGAAATGCTTAAGCCCTTAAGTTATATATACAAGTCATTCATTTTTTTCACAATCGATGTGGGACTATTACAAACCATATTTTGGACCTATCGCAGCGGTTATAGATAATCGTTGCTATAGGTAGCTTATGGTAATGGTTGTCGGTAACTGCTGTCGTAGGTCAATCTATGACAGTAATTCAGGATAATCGCTGCCATAGGTTTAGATATGGTAGCGGTTAGTAAACTGCTGTCATAGATTTATAGTAGTGGTTATTACACAACCGCTGCTTTAGAGGCAAAATATTTTTTTATTTTTCTCTAAATATGATATAATTTTAAAATTTAAAGTCCATCTTCATAGTTCATTATCTATATAATTATTGTTAGAGTATCATCACAAAAGACCACCTCGACCCGACAGCCCTAGATATGTCGATCATTAAAATTTAATTTCGATGGCTACGAACGATCATGTGATGATCTGATGATAGAGACTACTGATAGATTCAAAAATTTATGATGATGATCTTGATGATATTTGTAGCACACTATCAAAATTTTACTTCAATCAGACATCATTATCATAGTCAATTTAGTACGGGATGATTTTGATTGTTAAATAAAAAATGACTGCTCAAAAGGTGAAACAACATTCGATTAAGATAATTTTATAGATAAATGATCTTTGCTACTATTTTAATTATTTATACGATGGTGATTGTCAAATTTAAACCATGTGTATATGAATGATCTAAAACTATATATCACTGGCTATTCATTCTTAAATTCCTTAAGTAATTATACTTATACTTTTGTAAGATGTTCTCAAATGGATTCCAATATATACACATAGTTTGAATTTTATGATCATGATCGTATAATTTTTTAAAGTACTAACAAGGATCATTTATCCAAAAAATCATCTCAATCGGATGTCGATTGGCCATGTGATCACTCATTTTTTATTTGACGGCCAAAATCATCTCATACTAAATTGACTATGATGTCTGATTAAAGTTAAATTTTAATAATGTACTATAAATATCATCCAAATCATCATCGTAATTTTCAGATTCATTGGTAGTCTCTATCTATCATATCAAAATCATCATGATCGTCGAAATCAAATTTTAATGATCGATAAAGCTAGGGCTATCGAATCGAAGCGATCTTTTGTGAGGATACTCTAATGATAATTATTTAGATAATGAATAATAAAAATATGTTTGAAATTTGATTTCACGATTACAAGTTCACGTAATCATCCAAAATTGTTTGCAAGTATCAACTAAATTTCTATAAAACTCCAATTTGCAGGATAAAATGATTTTTTTTTTTGTAAAATCATCATCCTAGCCATGTAGATTTTGGAAAGTTATATGAAATCAAAAAAAAATCACTAAAATCCAACATCTGGATCAAAAGTTATGGGACGATAAATATTTTACCTACGGCAGCGGTTATATGTAATCACTGCAATAGGTCCGACCTACTACAGCAGTTCATAATAACCCCTGTGGTAGGTCAGATCTATTGCAACGATTACCATAACTGCTACCGTAGATCTAACCAACCGCAGTGATTACTTGTAACTGCTGCCATAGGTCGATCTCCGACAATGATTATTTGTAACTACTATGATAGGTAAAACCTACGGCAGCGATTACAGTAACCGCTGCCATAGGTCCACCTATGGCAGCAGTTATTACGAACCGCTGCGATAGGTTTGACCTACCATAGTGGTTATAAATAATCGCTGCCATAGGTTCTACGGCAGCGGTATCTGTGGCAGCGATTTTCGAAACCGCTACCATAGCTCTTTTTTGTAGTAGTGCCAGCTCCCTCATTTCGATCCAAGGCCTGATGTCACAACACCTCAATTCGTTGGTTCATCTCTTGAAGCTTGCAATCAACATTAGCATCATGGGTCGTATAGACCTTTGTGTGGCGCGATGGAGATTGGTTCGGAGTAGATCCCTTATCAGAGTGAGGGGTGGGAGAGCATCTCCTCCATTCGAGACTCCCAGATTGACTTAATCGCATTTGCCTTCCCCACACTAGACTACATGGGGGAGGTTGAGGCGATTACTGCTAGGGCACTTCCTACGCAGGGTTCGATTGCTGCATGGCATAGAGCGTTGTAGCTAGTGCCTGTACATGGTCGATCAGGGCATTAAATTGGTCTTGATTTACTCCAATAGTCAGTTGGAAAGGCTATGGTGGGGCTTTCGGTTGTTGTGCCGGAACATGGTTTTCAATCGAATCTTCAACCAACCTCTTCATCTTGGCATTGGAACATCGTGAAAAGGTTTTGCGCAATGGCATTGTTGTCGATCTTATGCTCCTTCTCGAAAGTGCATCTGAACCCTTCCTGCAATGTCAATCTGTTACTATGACTTTCTGACTTGAGGTCGGTACAACTGGAGTGGGCATTGGTGGCAGGGTGACAATGGCAAGACCTACAAAAGAAGTCTCTAATCGGAGTTGACTCGGGTGGGAGCCTCCAATGCCCAAGTTAGAATCTCGGAATAGATGGGAAGGAGGATGCGAGAGAGATAGAATTGCATACCCGGAGGTTTTCTATTTGCCTCTATTTGTAGATAGAGGTGAGAGCCATGAGAGAGGAGAGTTGGAGGCCATCCTTGCCACTTCAGGCACGTTATCCTAAGATTTCTGGCTTGATCTCTTAGGATTTGGTGGTGGTCATTATCTTATCCAACTCGTAGCCAGCTGTTTCTGATGGTTGCGTGATTTAAAAGGAATACATGGGAGCTCTTGGTTAACCCTTCCAAGTATGTCGATCAAGGCCGATCGATGCTCCTTAAGATTGGTGGAAGCAGGGGTTGGCCCAAGCATGGGTCGGCGGCCGATGTATGGGTCATTCGAAGCATGGGTCAGCAGCTGACCTTGGGTCATTCATGATCAAAATTTGCTGCTTAGGTAGCAGAGAGTTTCTACCTATAACAATACCAAAAGAAGAGCACTTTGCGTAATGGAAAAGTTAGTTCTGAAATTTTATAAAAAGTTGGTTATCAAATAATTTACCCTCAAGTGTAACTTTTATAATGGAGACAAATGGTTAGGCTATATTATATCGAATTTAAAATTTTTATGACTAGTTGATATTTTTAAAATTTTTGATTTCTAAATATAAATAACTCGAATTTGAAAGAGTGTCTCTATAAACTTTTTTTTTAAGAAAAATATCACACAACCTCGTGCCAACAAATAATAATAATCCCGGTATCAATAACGATCGAGGACCACGACTCCTCTCTATATCGCAACACCGAAGCCTGAAGTACGCGATAGAAGGGAATAATTTCTCGCTTACCTGCTCCCCAACCCACTCCGTCATCGCTTATGTCCCGTGCCACCTCAAGTCAAGATACGACCATCTGGTCAAGCACCTTTTTTTTTTGGTAAAGATGTGGTCCGCACTTTGGTGGAATAATCTTGCATAAGAAATGACAAACTTAATTGACAGCTTAATTTGTATAAGCAATGACGTCAAACGATCATTCTGGATGGAAGGCCCTCCAAACAAACGTTGCAACGGCTATAAATTGGTTGGAAGTCTCTGGCCAAACAAACATTGCAAAGCCTTCAAAATTAATAAAATAAAATATTTTTTGCGAGAAAAAATCGTGTTCCTACATGGGATTATAAGCTAGTTTCCAATTACTATCATTCCATGAAATTACATTACAATGTATTTCAGCTACAAAAAACCTATGGGTCCTGTGGTGTTTTTCTTCATTTTTTTTTCTTGTTCCCATCCAAAAAAGTTCTAGAATTGTTCCAGCTACAAAATACCAATGTGTTCCTCTCTCTGTCTCTCTCTCTCTCTCTCTCTCTCTCTCTTTTATTTTTTATTTTTTTATTTTTTTTACTCCCATCCAAAAAAGTTTCAAAATTGAATCTCCTAGTGCAGCCAACTGCAAGGCCAATGACTTCCACCCCTCCCACGTCTAGGTGCCGAGCCATACCACGTATCACAAGCCTTCGCTCCCATATTTTCTTGTGTCAAATGGAGGCTCTGCCAACATAAAAACCTTCATTTTAATATATATATATATATATATATATATAAAAGGTGCTTTAACTTCAGTTCCGTATCATATCTCCTTGAGAAGGCAGTTATTATGGCTACTGCATCACTTTATTCTAATGAAATGGTTAAGGCTCTCAAAGGATTGCAGCTACCTTTTCTTTTGGTTCTCAGTCTCATGTCACATTACTGGTTCTCCTGCAATCGGACTTCCAGAACTCTGTTATGCACCAGTTAATATACTCTGTTTGCTTATTATAGGAACTGGACAACTGTTCTATGCACCATGCAATTTTTAATACAGAGGGAGCGGTGCCTGTTTATTACAACCTTATATTTGTTTTGGGTGGATTTTTCCTATTTATACTCTTACACATGAATTTGTGGCCACTTTGTTTCCATACTTTTTTGTGCTATAAAGTTTCATGTACTAGCTGTTTGTTAACACCTTTGTCTATATGGTATCTTGTAACCTGTTGTTACTTCGTCTGTCGGCCTGCATTTTGTTTCTTGTTTTGAAGGTTTTTTTGGATTGTTGTACTTGCACAGTTCTTATATTGAATGAATTACTTTATACCTTCCTACCAATATATATATATATATATATATATATATATATATATATATATATATATATATCAAGGCCATGCGGCTTCTATCATCAGAATTCTCTTGATGCAGCAAATTTGATGCATCAAATGTTCATTCTTACACAACATGTGGTTCATTGCAATGATGGTCCATGCTTGGATATTGTACTTGTTGCGGTCAATCCCTTTTTGCGTCCGTCATCGGTGAAGAACACCTGCAAAATGAAGTCCACACTGGCTAAAATTGTATCTGACAGAGACTCTCTGATACTTAAGTCAGTGGGAAATGGTGAACAGCAGATAAATATTTAGAGAGGCAGAGTTTCAGTTCTAAAGATTTCTTACCAAATACTGTTTATTTACCTCCTTTTATAGATGAGTAGTTGGTAACCGTTTGTAACGGTTAGACACGTGGGTTCTGCTTATTTTGGCATTATGTGATTGTAGGATGGATGGTTATATCCATCACTAATCATGTTTTTGGCCATTATGCACTTTTTGTGCTAGCAGTTTTTGGATTGCCAACTATAGGTCGGTAGTCTGAAGATATCGTCTGTATGTCAGTAATTGTGGAGGTCCGAATAACCATCGATTGGCAACTCTGATATATCGATTGTCATCGATCTGAAATCAGTCGAGTCGTCGTAGCTAGAGTATGGTTGAGGATAGCCGACTGTTGGTTGGCTAACTGATTGATAGTCTGCAGTTCATACTTATCAGACCGATTGAAAGTCAGAAATGGGGAGTCAACTGAATTACCCCAACAGTTGCCCTCCATTCCCAAATCCAAGATAGTCTGACATGTGGATTGTCACATGGTCTGATATGTTGGATGAAGGGAGTTGCCATGGGTTGTCTTGAGTCCTGATTCGACCACGGACATTAATGATTTTTTGAAAAATGAAGGATATCTAGCTGTTTTATCGTTTCGATAACTGTGAGATCATCATTGGGGTGTCGCTTCGGGAAAATAGTCTGACGTCCGACGAATCTGGATGATTCGATTCTGACTAGTCAATTTTGGCCACATATCCAAATATCATTGGCTCTATGCCGTTCACGTAGATAGTGGTGAGGTGGCGTGATCTGAGGGTAGGTGCGTTGAACCGTCCGATCAATGATCGATTTTGATGTAGCCATGTGTCGAAATCTAGGGAAGTTCTGATTTGAATAACCTCATCCAAACCGTTAAAGAGTCTTATATATATAATGTCACTTTTATTTGGACTTTTTGCTTTTGCACTCGTCATTTTCTTCTACAACAGAAGGTTCTGCCCGAGGTGCTGAGAGCTTTCCCCATTCATGTCATTTTCTAGTTTCAGGTCGAGTTTGTTCCTTTTCTTCTTTTCTTCTTTTCAGAATGAAGAAGTCGACAAGTTCCTCACGGCTGGCTTCATCAAAGAAGCTAATTATCTCAATTGGCTCGTCAATGTAGTGATGATGAGAAAAAATGAGAAATGAAAAATTTGCATCGACTATATAAACTTAAATGAAGCTTATCCGAAGGATAATTTTTTCTTATCAAAGATCGACCACCTAGTTGATGCAACTTCGGAACATCGACTTTTGAGCTTTATAGATGCCTTCGCAAGCTACAATTAGATTCAAATGATATCTGAAGATAAGGAGCATACTACCTTCATAACCGACAAAGGCATCTACTGCTACAAAGTAATACCATTCGATTTAAAGAATGTCGGAGCTACTTATCAACGGCTGGTCAACAAACTGTTCAAGACATAAATTGGATATAACATGAAAGTCTATGTTGATGATATGCTGGTAAAAAGCTCTCAAACTTCTGATCATGTTCAGAACTTGAAAGAAACCTTAGACACACTTCGATAACATCAGATGAAATTGAATCTGACTAAGTGTGCATTCGGAGTAACTTTCGAAAATTTTTTTGAATTTCTCATGTCGCAACGAGGAATTGAAGCTAATCTCGAGAAAATAAAGGCTATCATCAATATGAAGCACTCAAACTCTAAGAAAGAGATACAACAACTCAATGGAAGGATCGCAGCACTCATCTGATTCATCTCAAGGTCGGCAGAAAGATGTCTATTCTTCTTCAAGACCTTACGACAAGCAAAAAACTTTTCATGATCAGATGAGTGCCGACAATCCTTCGAGGATCTGAAAAAATATTTGACATCTCCACCATTACTTATAAAATCGAAGGTGGGAGAAATTTTGTATCTTTATCTGGCGACTTCGACAAAGGCAGTTAGTTCGATACTCATCTAAGAGAATGAAAATCGAATTCAACAACTAATTTATTACACCAGCAAGGTGCTTCATAATGCTAAAATAAGTATTCAAGAGTGAAAAAGATGATCTATGCTCTAATCATATCATCACAATGATTTCGTCCATACTTTCAGGAACATCCAATAGTTGTCTTGACAGGTCAGTCATTGAAGGCAATATTGTACCAGCTTAATACTTCAGATCGAATGATGAAATGGGCAATAAGACTTAGTGAGTTTGACATTCAATATCACCTACGACCGTCAATGAAGGCACAAGTTTTGATCGAATTTGTCGTCGAGTGCACCATATCCGATGATAATCCTAAGGATGAACTCGACAACAAATAAAACAAATTAAAATTTCTGAGACTGACTTAATATCGGTGTGGGTGCTATATATTGATGGAGCATCTAACGTACAAGGCAGTGGAGCCGGTCTCATCCTCACCAACTCCGAAGAGATCATAACTGAATATACCCTTTGGTTCAATTTTAAAGTCTCAAATAACTAAGCCGAGTATGAAGTTTTTTTAGCCGGCTTGAAGATTGCCAAAAAACTTGACATTAACAACTTAAAGATCTTTACCGACTCACAATTAATTACTAGATAAGTTAAAAGCGAGTATGAAGTTCGAGACCCTGTTATGATAAAGTACCTTCAAAAAGTAAAAAATCTTATATCAACTTTAAAATATTTTTAGATCTCTCACATTCCAAGGGCAGAGGATGCTCGAGCTAATGCATTTTCTCGACTTGTAACTACTTCATTCAGTTCGCTTGGTCTAACGTTCATCGAATATCTTGAACAATCGAGTATTGATAAAATCGAAGAAGCATTACAAATCAATGATGAGCCAAGCTGGATAGATCCAATCATCCAATATTTGACTAATGAAACTCTACCTGCAGATCCTTCAGAAATCAAATGGTTACGGTGGATGGCCTCACAGTATATTTTAATGAATGGACAACTCTATAAAAGGTCATTCTCTCTTCCCTTATTGAAGTGCTTAAGACCAATGGATGCCGACTATGCACTCTGAAAAGTTCATGAAAAAATTTATGAAAATCACTTGGGAGGCAAATTATTAGCCTATAAAGTCTTATGATAAGGATATTATTGACCCATCATGAAAAAAGATACAGCTGAACTTACTCAAAGAAGTGAACCATGCACTACAAGAAAAAAAAATTTTACGTCGAAAATATTTGAGATAAAAAATATTTTCATCGTCAATAAGTCTATTTACAATGAAAAACTAAATTTATCACTAATAATAAAATATTTATAATAAAAATTTATTTTCATCATAAATAACTGCATATTTATGATAAAAAAATTTATCATAAATATAAATTATTTATGATGATTATTTTTATCATAAATAATAAAATATTTATTTTAATTTTAAATTTTTAAATATTAGTGATGAAAATAGTTTCATCATAAATAATACAAGTATTTACGATGAAAACTTATTTTTCATCATAAATATAAGTTATTTACGATGAAAAATTTTTATCACTAATACTTGAAGAAAAATAAAAAATTTAAAAAATTATAAATTATAAATTATTTATGATAAAATTTTTTCATCATAAATAATTAAGTATTTCTAACAAAAACTAAATTTTCGTCATAAATACCTCTCTATTTATGATGAAAACTTTTCATCGCTAATAATTAAAAAAATAAAAAAAAAATAAAAATTAAAAATTAAAGATTATTTATGATAAAAATATTATGTCATAAATACTCAAGTATTTATGATGAAAAAAAAATTTCATCACAAATAGTTGTTATTTATGATAAAAAGTTTTTATCGATAATATTTTAAAAAAATAAAAATTTAAAAAATTTAAAAATTATAAATTACTTACGATGAAAATATTATGTCATAAATAATTCAGTATTTATGATGGAAGTTACTTTTCATCGTAAATACATTATTATTTACGATAAAAATTATTCATCACTAATACCTGAAAAAAATAAAAAAATTTAAAAATTCAAAAACTATAGATTATTAGTGATAAAAAAATTTTATCATAAATAATATAGTATTTATGATGAAAATCCACTTTTCATTATCAATACATTACTATTTACGATGAAAAATTTTTATCGCTAATATTTAAAAAAATAAAAAATTTTAAAAATTAAAAAATTATAGATTATTTGTGATGAAAATATTATGTTATAAATTATTACTTATTTATGATAGAAATTAACTTTTCATCATAAATATTCATCTATTTATGATAAAAATTTTCATCACTAATATATTAAAAAAATAAAAAATTTTAAAATTTTAAAAATTATAGATTATTAGTAATAAAAAAAATTATCATAAATAATCAATTATTTAAGATGAAAATATTTTTATCACCAATATTTTTAAAGAAATAAAAAATTTTAAAAATAAAAAAATTATTTATGATAATATTTTTTATCTCTAAGTTTCTTTGAATCTGTCTCATTGCTCAATTTTGTATAGGTTGTTGATTCTATGGATTGACCAGAGATCATAAAATACAAAGGTCTTGTATCTGCCCAAGAACATAGAAAGGAGATGATACTGGATCTTTATATATTAAAACATGATCTACAAAAAGGTTATCCAAAAATTCTTGAATGTATACCAAACTAGTCCTCCTAAATTATTTTTAAATAAAAGCTTTTCTAAACTTTTAGTAATTGTATAAGTCATTTGCATGATGATGTAATTAAGTCATGCATAATAGGTGTAATGTTCATCAAGTTTAAAATTCATAATATTGATTGATGATGTCCAAATAGCAAGATATCTTTTATAATAAATCATATTAATTATAGTGTCTCTATCTAAGTTACTCTAATAAAGAAAAAAAATAGAGCATAATTAATATCATACAAAATAATAATATTTATCATAATTTTTTATAACAAATTAGTATTTTTTTAAATATTTAGTTATCCATAAATTATTCTAAATTTAATTAGAAGGAATAAAAAGTAATTTTGAGCATTTAGTTATCTCAAAAGACTAAAGTCAGTTCCCAACCAGAGGATCCAGATTCAAAAATACTTAGAATGATTTGGACTGATAAAAATTGAAATGAGTTGTACTCAAATAATCAAATACTCTTAACTCAAACTACAGTTGATACTACTAAAGCATACTTTTCATAGTATTAAATAAAACAAGTTTCAGTAACAAAAAAATGAAACTAATAGAATATGACTATATAGTCCATATATTAAATATGAATAACTTATTTGTTTGACTCATATTTTGACTCTTTTTGTTATTAAATCTAAATTTTTTAGATATGTCTATGACATAAAATATTTATCTCTATGTTTCTTTAGCTCAACATTGTATAAACTAGAATTTTTTGAGATGACATCGCATATGAGATGCAAGGGTACTTTGGATGGCTATGATCTTCTCATCCAATTACATAAAACAACTTATAACCACACTTACAATTTTAGACATGCACACATATTATCTATATGCAATGCCTATTTATTAAGGATGGGAGTTGGCATAATAGGGTGGATATGTGTTACATAACTTAGTGAAAAAAGGCTTAAAATTTGTATTTAATATAAAAATAAATATATAAAAATAAATTAATATCTTTTCTAGTTTATTCTTGCTTGAGAAAGAGAAAAAATTGTATCTCATAAAATCACATATCTTTTTCAAATTACAAAAATAATATCCTCTGTGCATATGTCCAACTACAATAAATATTATTTATCATTACTATTTATTTTAAAAAGTTTCAAGAATAGAGATTGAAGAAAACTTGGTTGAGATCTAATATATTTATTAACTAATTTTGAGCCCCTGCATTGTGTGCGAGTTTTTGGTCATATAATGGATTATTTTTTAAAAATATATATATATAAATAGTAAAATAATGTCCATCCAAATTTTTTTTGTAAAAAATAATTAGCGATGAAAATTATTTTTTATTGCTAATAACATAATTAATGATGAAATATTTCATTTTTGTCATAAATTTTTTGAAAAATTGAGGTAATTTTTTTCATCAAGAATTATTAGCGACAAAAATCTTTTTCTATCGCTAATAAAATAATTAATGATGAAATATTTTTCATTGTAAATAATTTTTTTTTGTGGGAAAACTTTTTTAGCAAAAAAATGAAGAATTTTTTTTGGCAAGAATTGTTAGCAATGAAAATTTTTTTCCATCGTTAATAGAATTATTAACGATGAAATTTTTTTCATCAAAAATAATTTTTTTGATGGAAAATTTTTTTAATGAAATTTTTTTTTTGAATTATTAGCGATGAAAATTTAATTTTCGTCACTAATAATATTATTAGCGATGAAAATTTTTATCGCTAATAATTTACGTCACATCACGTCTCTTCGTGCGAAATCTTTTTCCTCCCCCCCTCCCGTTTCGTGCGAAACCCTCCTTTTTCCCCCCTCCACCTCTCTACTCTCCCCCCTCTCCCCTCCGTCGCTTCCCACCACCATCCGCATCTGCACCATCGTCCGCATCCTCACGCCATCATCTGCATCCGCACCATCCGCATCTGCCAGAGGTAACGATTTCACCCATCTTTCTTCTTTTTTTTGGTGTTGATCGGGCCATCGGGGGGGCAGAGAGTGGTCGGCCAGCAGTGACGGAGATGGGGCCGACGGCGACTAAGACCGAGCCGACGAGGAGGGGGTCTGGGACCGGAGATGGGGGGATGGGGTTGGGTGCAGGATGTGGCTAGTGGGGGATAGGCCAAAGAGGGGGCGGCCGGCGGCCCTGTCTCCATCGTCGGGGAGGGTGTCTGCCAGTGGAGACGGGGCCGGGGAGGGGGTGGCAGCGGGGAGGGAGGAAGGGAAGAGAGAAAGGAGGGGGGAAAATAAAAAAAGAAAAAAAAAGAAAAAAAAAGAAAAAAAAAGAGAAAAAAGGAAAAAAAAAAGAGAGAAGACAGGACCAGGGAGGGGGCGGCTGGCGGTGACAGAGACAGGGTCAGAGAGGGTGTCAGCTGACGGAGATGGGGCCGAGGAGGGGGCGGTCGGTGACCGGGGGAGATGGGGCCATGGAGAGGACCTAATGGTGGAAATGGGGCTGGGGACAAGGCCGCTAGCGACCGAGGGAGACGGGGCTGGAGAGGGTGTCGATCGGTGGAGACAGGGCTAGGGAGGGGGCGGCCAGTGGTCGGGGGAGATGGGGTCGGAGAGGGTGTTGGCCAGCGGAGATGGGGCCGAGGAGGGGGCGACCATTGGCCGATGGAGATGAGGCTGGAGAGAAATTTATTTGATTAATAAAATTATTTAATTATTTGATTAATTATTTAATTAATTATATTTATTGTATAAGTTTTTTAGTGTTACTGCTGAAATTATTTAATTATTTGATTAATTATTTTTTATTCCACTAACACAATACACATTGCTGTTACTTATTATAATTTAATTATTTTATGTACTGTTATGTATATTTTATTTATTATAATTAAATATAAAAAATATTTTTATTTTAGAAAAAAATTTATTGAAATTTTTGATAAAAAATTTTTAATATAGAATTATTCTTTTTTGATAAATTAGAAATCTATTTTCGAATATATGTTCAGAGATGGTAGTTAAATTGTATTGAGCCATAGATTTACGTTCAAGAGTCGATCTTCATCGAGATCGACTCTTGGATGTTCCGTATTCAAATATTTTAAAAAAGTAATAATCTTATTATTGTTAATAGTTGATATTTTATTTTATTATGTGGTATTCAGTGGTTATCTGTCCACTATTTTCTAGGTATATAATGGATAGGGTGTGTAGGCACCATATTCACATCGTATACTTGAAGAATCATAGGAAGATGCTATCGAAATTTTTACAATAATGAGCCAAAATATTCACTAATAACAATAATAAGATTATTATTTTTCTGAAAAGGATAGGGTCACACCTGTTAGTAATGATTTGAAATAAATAGGATCATATATTTTTACTTCATTAAATTGGTGGAAGGATATTTTCTGTGTTACTGTTTAGTCTGTATTTTTTAATGTGTTGTTTTGTATAAAATGATCTGTGTTCGGATCCAGATCGGGATTTTGGTCGGAATTCAGATCGCGATTCAATCCGAAATTCAGATCGAGATCTAGTTTGGATGAATACCACTGAATTTTTTTTATTGTTAATGATTTTCTATTTGTTGTTAGATGGATATCAATAAAAATTGGATGAATGCTAGAGATATTTTTTTGCCTAAATATTGAAAAAGAGTTTGAGATTTTATTGAATTTGCATGACATAAGGCTGACAGTGCTAGTCAGATAAAGTGTCCTTGCAAGAGATGTGTCAATATGGCATATCATCACATAACACTTGTTGAGGAGTATCTGCTACATTATGGTATGGATAAGAAGTATACTTGCTGGATATGACATGGAGAGAGTGATCCGAATGAAGTGGTACACGATGATGACGATACTGAAGATGATAGTGATGTTGATAAACCTGTCGAACATAGTGGTATAGGAGAATTATTAGATGATCTTCATCAAGGTGCTTGTTCAAATGTACGCATAAGTACTACTGCATCTGAAAGCAATTCTGATCATAAATATAATATCCGGCTTGAGGTAGAAGGAATTTCTGAACAGTTTGCAAAGCTTGTAAGGGATGCACGAGAGCCACTCTATCCAAATTGTACAAAATTTTTCAAGTTAGAGATTTTGATAAAATTACTTCATATTAAAACCATGAACCAATAGAGTCAGAAGTCATTTGATTAAAATTTGATATTGATTAAAGCAGCTCTTCTCAATGGAGAGAGACTTCCGAAATCATATTCTGAAGAAAAAATATACATGCGAAAATTGAGACTTGACTATATTCCTATACATGCCTGCAAAAATGACTGTATATTATTTTATAAGGATAACGAACAAACAACTGAATATCTGAAATGCAGTGAGCCTAGATACAAAATTGATGATAATAATGCAAAGAAGATACCTCAAAAGATTTTAAGATATTTTTCATTGATTCCAAGACTTCAAAGGTTGTATATGTCCACAAAGACAGCTGAAGAAATGAGATGACATTATGAGCAGTGAATTTTGGAGGAGAACATACTTAGCCACCTGATCGATTCTTTAGTGTGAAAAGACTTCGATGCAAAGCATCCGTACTCTGCGAGTGATCCACGCAATATTCAGCTTGGTCTAGTGATAGATGGATTTAATCTCTTTGGTAATCTGAGTACCTCTTACAGCATGTAGCCTGTGATGCTAGTTGTATATAATATATCACCTTGGAAGTGCATGAAAAAATTATTTATTTTTATATTACTGTTGATTCTGGATCTGAAAGCATCAGATAATTAAATTGATGTATATCTACGACCTTTAATCGATGATCTGAAGGAGCTATGAAAAAATAAGATACAGACATATGATTCTGTGAGTCGAAGTAATTTTAAGTTGCATGCTTCAATTTTATGGATCATAAATAATTTTTGTGCATATAAAAACTTATCTAAATGGAGCATCAAAGGATATCTGGCATGTCCAATATGTAATAGGGATGCATCCTCCTTATATTTAAAGCACGGATGAAAAATATGTTTCATGGGTCATCAACGATTTCTCTCAGATAATCATTCTTGGAGGATCTATTATAACCAATATTTTGATGGTAAGTCAGACCGACGTCCGCTACCTAAGAAGTTAAGTGGAGCAAAAATTTTAGAACAACTTAAAGTCATTAAAAATATCTAATTTGGAAAAACATTGAGTACTCGCAAGCGAAAGCGTACCGAAGCTAAGCTGAATTGGATGAAGCAAAGCATCTTTTTCAAACTACCATATTGGATGAAGCTACTACTTCGTCATAATCTGGATGTAATACATATTGAGAAGAATATTTATGATAATATCATCGATACTGTATTTAACATCACAGAAAAAATAAAAGATGATACAAAAGCTCATCTTAATTTACAGAAAATAGGAATCCGATCGGAGTTGCATTTAGTTCATCGAGGTGAGAGATTTTTTATGCCACCTGCATGTTATTCGCTGTTTGATAAGAAAAAGAAGAATTTCTGTGGATGGTTCAAAACTATAAAGTTTTCTGATGCATACGCTTCAAACTATCACGATGTGTTAGAAACAATGACGGCAATATCTCTGGTATAAAAAGTCATGACTCTCATGTGATGATACAATGTTTGCTTTCTGTAGTCGTGCGTAGCTATTTGGATGGTGATGTTCCAACTGCATTGATTGAGCTGGGAGTGTTCTTCTGAGAACTGTATTGTCCAAAATTGAAGATCAACTTACTTGAGAGATCTGAGAAGGATATCGTACTTATTCTTTATAAGTTAGAAAAAAAATTTTCACCATCATTTTTTGATGTTATGGTGCATCTGACTGTTCATCTTTCAAAGGAAGCTCTTTTGGTCGGACCGATATATTATCGATGGATGTATCCTATTGAAAGGTAAAGAAATTATACATACTTTATCATATCAATTATAAGATGTAAATATATTTTTAAAATTTAAATTTATTTTTATTTATAGATTTTTATGTACTCTAAAAAAGTATGTGTATAATAAAGCAAGGCCTGAAGGATCTATAGCGGAAGTATATGTAGCTACGGAGTGTGTCACATTCTACTCGATGTATCTTAATGATATCGAAACAAGATTCAATCGTACAGATCGTAATGCAGACCATGAATAGAGTGACAATAAACCGACATTGTCTATATTTAAATAAATGGTTCGACCTCTTAGTACAAAAAAATATGAATTTATGGACGTGAACGAGCTATCCAAAGTATACTTTTATATTCTAAATAATTATAAAAAAATTAAAGATTTCATTGAGTAAATACCATCTTGGCATACTATTTAATGTTCTAAGTAATTTTTTTATATTGATATAAAATTAAAAATCATAACTTGTTGTAGTGAGCACAAGAGTATACTATGTAGAGAGAATAATACGGATACTGATGATCGACATAAGAGAAAATTTGTAAAATGATTTGATGATCTTGTAAGTTACATTAGTAATATATTATTTATTTAATTATAAATAATATTATTTGAACCAACATAATTTTTTATGTTATGGTGTAGATGAAACATAAGTATTTTAATAAAGAAGTAGGTGCGATCGATGAGTTGTACAATTTAGCATGTAGTCTCGATTGAAGGGTTAATAACTACGCATCCTGTATTATTGGAGGAATGAGATTTTACACAAGGAAGCTTGAGATGCAATGACAGATCTAGAATAGTGGGATTGCTATAATAGGATATGAAAGAGAAGAAAAGATTGAATGTTATGGTGTACTGGTAGATATCATAGAACTGAAGTATGGATCCAGTAATTCTGTATTCTTATTTCAGTGTAAATGGTGGGATATTAGTAATAAAAAGATCAGTATTCATATCGATCCATACTTTATCAGTGTAAATTTTGCACGAACATGATACCAGAATGAGCCGTATATATTAGCAACTCAAACAAAATAAGTAATATATTTGAAAGATCTAAAATATCAAGATAATTGACATGTTGTACAAAAAATAACATCTAGAGGCGTATATGACATATCAATCCAATTAGAGATGGATAAAAATTCAGATTTACATAAAGAGGAAGCTTTTCAGTAAGAACAAACATTAGTCGAGCTTTTTGTTGATGAAGAACTTGTAATGGCACCTTTGAATAGGGTTGATCTGCCGTCTAACGAAGTTGAAGCTGATTTTATATTTAATCTTGATGAGTCAGAGGGCGACGATCAGTTTAATGATGATGAGATAGAAGGCGACACATATATCGATTATTGTAATTCGGAGGAGAATCTACACATCGAGGAAGATACGAATATTGATGAGTAGATCTATATTCTTTGTTCAATCTTTTCTTGCAATAATAGTATGCAATATAATTATATTCATTAGAATATAATTTATTTTTTATTATTATTATCCAATATTATATTTATTTATATGTCAAAAATTATAGATATGGCACCAGAAGACAGACGATGACGTTCGCATTCACAATCTACCTCAGAGGTTGAGGCACCTTCATTGATCTTCGTTGCCACACCAGCTTCATTGTCAGAGGATCCTGCACTGGCAAGTCCCAGTGAGGTGGGTCCCAGTGAGGCGGATCCTAGTGAGACAGGTCCGAGTGGTATTATTATATTTTTTATATAATAAAATTTGATTCTTTTATTTAGATAGCTATCATACTAATGATTTATTTATTGTTGTTTCAGACCAGTCTTTATCAGTAGTGAAGCGAGGGCGAGGTCCATCGAAGAACCTCACTCTAAAGCATTGGAGATGCGAGCACCCAGGACAGCATCTCCGTATCGAGATACTACCCGACTACACGAGGCCCATTAGGGGATGGTACGAGCCGTGATAGACTAAGCTAGGCATCATATGCTGCAGCTATGTCCTCATGACACTTTTCGATTGACGTCATGTTCTACCAACTCAGAGAGAGATTTTCTACACTCACTTATAGATAAAATAAATTATATTATGAATATTAAATTTGTATAGTATTCATTTAATATTTGTTATTAGCAGGGTGTATTCGACATCATTGATTTTGAGGAAGATCGTGTGCAGTGAGTCGTGGACATTCATTTATCGTTGTGTTTCAAGGATCATCGTCATCACATGTATCAGTATTGGTACCATGTGGTGCATGATCATGGAGAAGAGCCAGCATGGCAGCAGCCCTATGACAGCATCACTATGGATGATTGGAATGTCATATGCCAGCATTACGAAGATCCGACATATCAGGTTACACATCCAAACTTCTTCTTTTTTTTATAGTTTAATGATTGAATCATTTATTCTTAAATTAAATTTGTTATCTACTAATTTGACTGATAACTATATAGAGAAAATATGCCTAGAACATCGCGAATTAGATGAGACAAACCGTACCGTATTGTGGGGGTTCGAGGTCGTTCGCTCGTCATATAGAGCACATGGTAGGTAATTTTTAATTTTTTATTAGCATATAATTTTTTAGTTATTTAAAAAAATTTAATTAATTATTCTCAAATTACAGAGAGATACTGAGAGTGGCGAGCTTCTTGGTAGGATCGATATCTACCAGCGGACCCACTAGCGACGGTCTGAGGAGTGGACGACGGGGAGCCAGGAGCTCTTTGTAAGCTTTTTCAATTATTTTTTCATTCGTAGTTTGATTTTTATTATAAAATTAAAATAGCTATAACTTTAATGTTCAGGATCGTATGACAGACATGAGATCCCAGCCTATCTCTGAGGGCTCGACTGCACCCACAGATGATGAGATCTATGATCAGGTGCTTCGTACGAGATCTTATTATGTTAGGAGTCTAGGGTATGGGATCACTGCTCTCTCATCCTCACACTCGTTTAGAACTGACATCCATTCTGCTTGCGAGGCTCGACTGATGGAGGTGCAGAGGCAGGCTATCGAGGATCGACAACGGGCTAAGCAATGAGCTCAAGAGTTGGCTGCATGCATCGACGAATATCAGCAGCTCCAAATCCAGATGATGGAGTGGATGGAGCAGACGATACAGCTGATGAGGCAATAGCAGGTCGATCCGAGCTCTTTCAAGCGCTCTCCTTCCCCAGCTTGTTCTCCAGATGCCAACACTTGACAGCTTCTTCATGTAGTTTTTTATTTTTATTTTAAACTTCTTATAATTTTAATTTAATATAATAAAATAATAAAATTTATTTATAAATTTATTATATAAATTTTTTATTTTAATTTTTATTTTTAATTTATAAAAAATATTACAAATATAAATAAAAAAATATATTTTTATAAATTATTTTTTAAAAAAAATATATTTAATTTATTAGCGATGAAATTATTCTTGATGAAATATTGATCACCAAAAATACTTTAGTATGATAATTTAATTTTTTTAATAAATATAAAAATATTAAAATTTTATATAAAAATTATAATGATAAAAATTTATTCATCATAAATAATTATTAGTGATAAAAATTTTTGTCAGAAATTATTGTATTTACGACATAAGTTTTACGTCGCTAATATTATTTAAATTTAATTTTCAAAAAAATTATTATTAAATTAATAGAGATGAAAAATTTTTATTATAAAAAATATTATTTGTGATGCAAAATTTTTTATCGCTAAAAGTTTTTAAAATTTTTATTTCAAAAAAAAATTAATTTAATTAATAGCGATAAAAATATTTTCATCACTATTAATTTTTTATTTATTAGCGATGTTATAATTTATCATAAATACTTTTTTATGATTAAAATTTTTCATCAAAAATTTTTTAACGATGAAAATTATTCATCGTAAATAACTGTTATTAGCGACGAAATATTTTTTCATCGTAAAATATTATCAACGATGTGATTATTTAAGATTAAATATTAGTGATAAAAATTTTATCGCTAATAACTATTAGCGACGAAAATAGATTATTAGCGATAAAAAATTTTCATCGCTAATAACCTATTTTTTTATAGTGATGTCAGAAATATACTAACATACAACATCAACTAGCCAGCCAGCTAACATTGATCATTACGTCATGGCCCTTCACACAATAGGGAATCGATATACTTGGTCCTTTCCCTCCGGCATGTGGTTAGAGAAAATTTATAGTGGTTGTCATTGATTACTTCATCAGATGGGTAGAAGTTGAACCCTTTGCACAAATCACTAAAAGTAAAGTGGAAGATTTCATTCAAAAATTAATCATATGTAGATTCGGTCTACCATATACCATCATCACCGACAATGATCGACAATTCGATAATCAAAATTTTAAAAAATTTTGTGTAAAATTTCATATTATGTACAAACTCACCTCAGTTGATCATCCACAATCCAACCGTGAAGTGAAGATAGTAAACCAAAAAATTCTATATGGTCTTAAGATCAGACTGAATAAAGCTAAAGATCTTTGAGTGGGAGAATTATATTCGATTTTATGGACATATCGAACAACTCTTCGTATACCGAAAGGAGAATCGCCATTTAACTTGGCCTACGAAACTGAGGCGATAATTCTATTTGAGATTGGATTGCCATCAGTAAGAGTTGAACAATATAATGAGCTGAGTAATTCTGAATGTCAGAGAGTCGATCTAGATTTACTTCTCAAAGTCTGACAGCAAGCTCAAGTTCGAATGGCAGTATATCGGCAGAGAATAGTCCGGTACTACAATGCGAAAGTCAAGCTGAAGGTTTTTCATCTAGGAGACCTGGTTCTAAAAAAAGCAGAAGTTTCAAAGCCTTTAGACCAAGAAAAATTATTTTCAAACTGAAAATGACCTTACAAGGTAATTGAGATACTTCGTCCCTATGCATATCGGCTAGAAGCTCTCGATGGAACGACTATTTCTCGGACTTGGAATGTTGATAATTTGAAGATGTACTATTAATAAAGTTGTTCACATATATGATATTCGCAATAAAACATTGGGGGGGCTCTATTGTAGTTCTAATAATGTGGAGGGCACCAATAGTCCCACATCGATTGTGAGTTAAGAGAAACTTGCATTTATAAGGAAGAAAAAATTCTTCCCATGTGAGGTACTTTTTAAAGAAAAAAACTGTGAGGCCCATGGGCTAGAGCGGACAATACCTCACATGACGGGCTAAGCCCTTGTCCGCAACAGATTGACGCGCCAAGTAGGGGTCAAGGTCCGCCTCAATTCTCTGGAGCTGAGGTCCATCTCGTCTGACTGTGGGGCTCTTCAGACTATACACATTGGAGTCCCTCTTGACTGGGGGGCTCTGTTGTAGTTCTAATAATATGGAGGGTACCAACAGTCCTATATGAGTTGTGAGTCAAGAAAAAATCGCACTTATAAGGAAGAAAAAATCTTTCCCATATGAAGCACCTTTTAAAGGATAAAACTGTGAGGCTCATGGGTCAGAGTGGACAATACCTCACGTGATGGGCCAAACTCTTGTCCACAATGGTACTTGAACAATATCCATTGCAATATGAAAAGGTTGGATAGTAGGTTACCTTGGGCTGTATTCAACCTAGAACTTCTAATAGGATTAAAATATAATCTGTCCCTTTAACGATTTCATTCATTAATTTCTCTAGTGAGTTAAGGCTACACTGGTAACAAAAAACAATCAAACTGAGGGTTGAAAATTAAAGGGTTAGGTGTCGCAAGACTGGTAGTGTTGTCCAATAGGCCAAAAGCTACCTGGATAATATTTTCAATGTTTTCCTGTTTATGTTGGATCAAGCCAAGTTGGGTTACGGTCAGATATATATATATATATATACATACATATATATATATATATATATATATATATATATATATATATATATATATATATATATATATATATGTTAGATTAGATCAAGTTGAGTTGCGATCTGATCTACGTTGGGTTGAATGTCAACACTAACCCAACTCACTTGAGATTGATTGATGCGAGCTAGTGCTGGCTAAATTGAGGATCTAGTTGCATGAGGTCAGGATTATCATGTGAAAAGAAAAAATGTTTTCTCAAACTAGGTTGGACAAGGATAAGGATGCCCATGAGTAAAAGATACCTTAGGAAACAAACTGCTAGATAAAATCTAACAAAATTTTGACAAGGCCTCTCTTACTTAGGCAATTATGGAGATATGCAAGCACATGAGCTCATGCATAGATGATGTTGCCCAATGAAGCAACTGAAAAAGAGAGTGAAATGAATTTTTTAAAAATTTTACAGAATATGTGCTGCGAAAAATTAACTTCCAAAAGTATTTGTGAGGTGCAAAAACAAGTATATACGGTAAATAATGAAATGAATAGAGAGAACAAGTAATCAAAATAATACAAATATAAGAAATTTATAGTGATTGGATGTTAAATTCAATATCCACATCCACTTCCTAAGATTTTTTTCTTAAGAATTTCAATTCACTAATCATCTTTAAATGATTACAATAAGTGGATACTATGATCAAGGACCCTAGCTTATCAAAAGCTAGCTACTCTTTTTTTCGGATACGGGCAAGCCCCTTGCACTCCAATTCAAGGAATTGATAAACCTTTTCCCAAGTTTTAGAACATCTGAAATTCATCACCTATGAGTCCAAAGAGATTTCATGAAAGAACAATGAGAACAATAAAATGCTCTTTAATGAGCTGAAATAAAATCAAAAAATTTCTTTTTGATTTTCTAGAGAAGCTCTCTTCACGGTGCACTTCAGGTGGAAATCTTCAGTCAATTCTCTTGAAACGAAGATTGGGCTTGTATTGAATGCTTTTGGATAAATGTGGCTTTTTTCCTCTTTTGATATGCTCAAGCTCTTCAATAATTACAAAATCTTTAATTTTCTTGCTTCTTCTCCTGATTTTGGAAGCTTATATATAATTGAGAGTTGTTGGAGTGTCATATTTGACCGTTAGCATCCGTTAGAGAGTTGTTGGGAAGCATTTAATGTGTCTTGCTAGAGCTGAGCTATTATAGGCTTGTTAGAACAGAGGGCGGGGCTCGAGATCTTAATCCGCTAAGGATCGACTCCTATCTTCAGATATCAGCTCCTACAAGATCAAGAAAAACACCACTTCTTTTTCCACCTTATGGCACTCCAAAGGTCGACTCCTGCACATCATGGTTCGACTCTTGATAGCTTGAGGGTCGTCTCCTACATCTTAGGGTGGACTCCAAAAAATGGTGGCCCTCTATCTTTCGCTCGCATTGTAGGAATTAACTTTTGACAACTAGACGTTAATTCCTGGCTTGTGCTAGTCAACTCCCAAGTGCTAGAGTCTAACTCCTAGAATCTAGGGATTGACTCCTCTACGGCTGGGGTAGACTTCTATGATCCAAAATTTTTGAATTTCTTTCTTTTGGCCTATAGACATCCACGGGTCTATTTCTATTATTCTTATTAGGGTTGGAAATAGGCCGAATCAAGCCGGACTATACCCCTATCCGAGCCCAGCTCAAATTTTATTTTCAAGCTTCAGACTAAGCTTAGGACCGAACGTTTTTGAAAAACTTAAGCCCGAAAACTCAGGCCCAAGTCCGATTGGACCAGTGAAATTTTTAGCAGCTCTCTATCCTCTCTTAAAAGAAAAGTAAAGAAAGAAAGAAAGGAGGCTAAGCCTTAATCTCTGACTCCTCCACCTCTTTGCTCACAACCGTGCCACCTCGGCTCCTTCGCCTACCATGGCTACTCTGCCTCACTCCCCCCTTGGTCCCCCTCCCCTCACCCCCAAGCACCTGTGGCTCCTCCACCCTTGGTCCAGTGGTGCCTATGGCTCTTTCACCTCGCTTCACCTGTGGCTCTTCTACTCGCAGCACCTGCAACTTCTCCATATCGGTGTTGATGGAGAGAGAGAGAAAGCTAAAGGACGTTCGAGGTTGGAGGCCACCATTGCACAAAAGGCCGCGGAGGAGGTGGAGGATGTCTGAAGCAAATGCATCCTCGAAGATGGAGATGTCGATACTGTTCATGTCGATGACGTGGGGGTCATTAGAGATGACGATGGTGGCACCGCGACCGTCGACGGTGGTGAGCTGGACCCCACCTTGCCCTTCTACACCAAAGTGAGTAGGAGCCCTCGGGGATCTTCGAAGATAGGAGGTGATCAAGAGAGATGGAGAGAAGTGCCTGTCAACCAGGGCAAATCCCGGAGCATATGAATAGTGGATAGTGCGCAATCGAGAATTGGTGAAATACAAAGGGTATGTACGATAGATAGTGCGCAATCAGGAATTGATGAAATACAAAAGGTAGCATGGCATGTTATGCACCTGGGATTTAAAAATTTCAGGCTGAACTTCAAGCTCGAGTCCGAGCCGAGCGCGGGTTGGGCTAAAAGTATATCCGAATCCGATCCGAAAAATAAATGGATCTCATAATTATGCTCGAGCCTGGGCTGAATTGTTTTGAGTATAGCCCGAAGTTGGGTCCGAAGTTGAACCAGTTCGAATCCAATTCTAATCCTAATTATTCGAGAGTCCACTCCTATGCTGCACAAGTCCTCAAACGGCTTTGAAATCTTCTCCAAACTCAAAATTTGATCATTTAAACTTCTCAATGCTTCCTTTTTCAACCTCAATCTTCTCTTGAAAACAAATTAAACTACAAAATACACAAATATTAGTAACATAATTATTTTATGATCATCAAAATTGATCCCTTGGATCAACAAATGATACGCTGCCTAGTCAATTCTAAGAATTGACCGTAATTTAATAGAGAAATGAGCTTTGGTAGTTTGCTCCAGCAAATATATGTGATTATCCCTTTTAAAAGTGAGTCAGTCCCAGAGTTAGAGGTACCTTCAATGTTTCAACCCTTCAATAACCATATATCAAAATTTTCTAAAGAGAATCTCCATGGAGCAAACCTTCCATGAATCTCTTGCATCTTGATTCTTCGTTGCGACAACAATTCCACCCTTAGAAATCCCATCTTGCAGTCTGTCATCCCTATATAACAATCTTGTTGGTTTGTTTCACTTTTTTGTGAGTTAATATTTATTTTTTGTTTTATTTTTTTTATGTTATTTGCATTCTACTTGGGATCATAAGGATATCATTGTCCTCATTGTGCAGACACAGTTTCTGTGCCTTGAGTGCTTGGAGTTGGGATCGGTTGGTTGAGTCCAAATTAAATTGGAATTACAAGGTGGTTATAATTAAGCTTTAAAATTTGAATCTGGTTGATTCACCGAGATTGTTTTGCTTGGTTTGGGGCTTGCCTTTTGGACGGACTGGTTCGAGCTAGATTAGGTGAGGCCGGACGTATTGTTTTTGCTCGAGCTTGCTGGATAATTTTAATTCTCCTATACTTTATTTTCTCTTTTTTTTTTTTTTTTTTCTTTTTTTTTCTATAAATCCTCTTCCTGTACTCATCTCAACGCGTGGAGCTCTCGTCCACCAATTTGATAAAAAAATGACTTTTCTTGAATGACAAGTGCAATTGTTAATCCATATATCGATACTGAAACAACTCAAAGCACATAGCAGACCATCAAGAAAAGCAACCAATACTGAAAGCTAAAGAATATCAGAGAGAGAGAGACAAGATGGAAGAGTTCGATTCGTTATCGATCAAAAAGTGAGCTGAGACCCATTTCAAAACTCGAGCCTGAACATCTTGGTTGTTCCTGCGTGGCGGAAACGTGCAACTCCCTTCAATTAAAACTCGGCTCAAAGGTGAGCCAAGCCAAGCTTGACCATATTTTCTTGAGCTTAGCTTGTATCATAGCCAGCTTGAGCAGCTGGTTTATGTTCCAAGCTGAGCTCGAGCAGTCTGGCACTCAACTTATTTGCATCTCAATAACTAACTTACAATCCAATACGGTGCGTGATATATCTTTTTTTATATAATATTTAATTTTATTTATTTATTATATATATATTTATATCTGTATTAGTTTCAATTATCTATTCAAATATATGAGTTTATTTATAATCTTATTTGATAGTGACCTGCATTGTTAGGCATTTTCATCTTATTCTAATATTTCTATTTTTTTTAAAAAAATTATTATTTTTATAATATATATTATTATTTTAATTTTGTTGGATGTAATATGTAAATATTCTGATAATTCCACCAACCTCTTGCACATCCCACCTTCCAAAAAAAAAAACTCCCAAACCCCAAAACCCCCCCGGCAAAGCAACAAACAACTCCAACCACCACCAACTCCCCTCCTCCCTATTTGATCCCCAATTCCCTGATCTCATCCGCTCCTTTCAAAACCGCTTCTCTTCTCCCTAAAACCCCTCATCCCCCGTTCTTCCTTATGCCACCTTATCCCTCCTCTCTAGGATTATTGGCTGCAAAAGAGGTAAAAATAACTCTTACTATTTACCAAAAGAAGAAGCTCTCAGCTTAGATATGATTAGCAATACCTGGAATAGTTCTAGGAACAGTGTTATCTAATTGAACAAACCACGACCTTTAAGATCCGGACATATATTTAGTAAGACGTGACTAAATGTTGTTTATACTTCACCAAGAATTGAAATATTACTTGACAATTGGCTGAGTCCAAACACCACATGTATCGTAAATAAAGGTCTTAGAAGACTCCTGTCCGAGAAGGGATTAGAGCTCGTCAAGGATAACAAAGAAAGTCATAAACCAACAGTTAAAGAGCAGCTATTTTGTGTGGGATTTACATTTAAAACCAATAGCCACAAACAATTTCCAACTCACTTCACTTGACCCAAATCCAAAGAATCAAAAGTCCCCCCTTATTCTTACCAAAAAATTAAAAAAAAAAAGTCCCCCTTTCCCTTATGTGCCTTCTTTCACTTCCAATCAGGGATCCACCCAGACATGATGGGATCAATTAGCCATCGTCCATGTCATGTTCCCCTGGAAGACCCAATGGCATACCTCAATCTTCCCTGGCCCAGGGCCCAGTGCCACAAACGCCCCGTGTGTATAGGACTCCAATCCGATGTGTCAAGGTGACAGATGGCAACACCATGGTTGATCTTCTCCTTGGTTTTGATGGCCAAGATCTCCAGCTCGTATACCCTCACCTTGGGCACTGACTGGCAGTAGTACACCAGATACGGTAACAAGCTCTGGTGGCACGCCACCGATTTCGGAATGTTGCCGCCATTCACCCCCTTCATCTCTCTCATGAGTATGTTCCCTTGAGACCCACTGATGTTCTTGGTGCTCTGTGCCACGACATTGCTCCAGAGTACTTTGATTATAAAATAATTAATTATTAATATTAATAATTAAATTAATTATTAATTACGATTAATTATCATTGTTAATAATCAGTTTACCGTCGCTAATAGCTTACTGTCACTAATAGCTTACCATCGCTAATAATCAGTTTGCCATCGCTAATGCAAGCCATCACTAGAAATTCAACAGAAATATCCTAGTTGCTAATTATCATTATTAGCGATGGCAATTTTACCAGCATTAATAATTTTTTATTTTTTTAATTATAATTTTTAAAAAATTATTAGCGATGATAAGTCATCGTTAATGTCATCGTTAATAATTTTTATTTTTTTAAAAAAAATTATAATTAAATATTTTAAAATATATTTTATAATTATTTTTTTAAATTTATTATAAATAAAATAATAATTATTTAATATAATTATAAATAATAAATTAATTATATTATATTAAAAATCTAAATTATTTAACATAATTTTTTGTAGGAAACTAAATGAGCATAGCTGTTAATTGTGAATATCTATTCAATCATTGGAATGTGGAACAGATCAAAACAAACTATTTTTCATATTCATATTGAAGTAAAATGACTGAAAGATCATAAGGATAGCCAAGAGGAAGGGGTACAAATAAGCAAAAGTTAGAGAAAGAAGTGAAGCATGTAGGATTTTAAAATATTTTAAGACGATCGATAGTACTTTTATACTTTGATTTTATAGTGTATTTCATTACTTTGTTTACTAAACTGTAGTAAGCCAATTTGCTCCATAAATTATGTTGGACAAAAACTTAGATAATTATCAAGATGCGAAAATTGTCCAAGTATTAGAATGAACAATCGGAAGTCAGCCATTAAATGAGGGCACTGCTTGCTTAAAGTTAATAAGAAAGCATGCATATGGTGGCAATGGCTGAGAACACTCTTTGATGTCCTTTCTTATTTCAAATAATTAAAATTATCATTTTTTGTCAAAAAAAGCTCTAAAAATATATCTAATCTTGCAAGGACAGATACAGTATATTCTTGACTAGCTATATTTCTTCATTTTTTTTAAATTTAAGTTATATGAGGTCAAGGCAAGGAAATGTCAAATAAAATTATGGGCTCATTATCAAAAAGTAAATCTTGTAAAAGTGAATTTTCTTTAGAGATGCAGAAGTTCTCCTTCAAAAATTTGACTATACAAGAATTTCCATCCTTGTATTCACCAATTATTTCAAGCAATCCAACATTGTTTTTTATTCTGATCATCATACATGATAAGCAGTCTAAGGTGCAACCGATATTAATTGATATTAACGAATCAATCAACCTAGACATATAAAAACTAATATCAAAACAGTTAGGTTTGGGAAGTAGAAGACATCAATACATAACAAGTGAAAATTTGCTGTTTAACAACATCAATCTATGATCAAGTAGGATGAATCAAAATCATGACACTAACTTATTCATAAAAGGATGCAAGTTCTGCTGCAGCATTAGACAAACAAAGACAATTCATATTCTTAAACACTAAGCAAGTAGAGCCAGTGTAATATAATAATATACCTAATTTACCTTACGATCATACCCTTGAATGCATGTACTCAACTCGGTTAATCTACAAGCATGAGAACTGTTTTTAGAATCATAGGCAAGCAAACATTAATCTAAGCCCTTGGATACAAAACAAGGTCCAATAACATAAAGAAGATAGTGTGCACATGAAACTAGCTAATGGATAAAAAAATAAAATATTAAAGCATCGCATGTGAATAATAAAAGTTTAAAAATAAAATACTACATCAGGTTTTCAGAATCATGATACATGAATGGATAGTATGAAATTATCCAATAACTCCTTTGACTGTAATTCAACCATGTTATCACTATAATTCTTCACTCTGTATGTTAACACCTGGACAACAATAAACCACCAAACAAAATATCAAGACTAGAAATAAAGATTCAAAAGATTAAACCATCACATACTGATAATCAGCGACCTGGTCGGAGAGAGGCGGGCCGGGGACTAGGGAGGCGGCCTGGGCTCGAGGAGGCGGGAGGCAACTGGGGGGCTCGAGATCTGATGGATGGGGGCCCAGGGAGGTGGCCGAGGGAGGGGGGCCGAGGGCTCGAGGAGGTGGCTGGAGGGAGGTGGGCCCGAGGCTCGGGACTTGGGGAGGCGGCCGGCGGCTCAAAGAAGTCGGATCCGATGGCAGGGGAAAGAGAGGACCGAAGGCAGTCGGGAGGAGGTGGGTCGAGGGCTTGAGGAGGTGATCGAGGCTCGTAGAGGCAGGAGGCGATCGAGGGGCTCCAGATTTGACAGATGGGGGCTCGAGGTAACCGCAGGAGCGTGCCGGGGACATCGGGGTAGGGGCGGGGCTCGGGGCCCTATGGGGCGGGACCACTGGCTGGGGGTGACGGGGTGGAGGCCAGTAGGGTCGACTTGAGGTCAGGCTGGGGCTGGGGCCGGGGGGTCGATCGGGGTAGGTGTAGCAAAAATTTAGTGCAGGGGCAAAATGATAATTTTAAATTTTTTTCAAAATTATTATTTTACAGTAAAATTATTAATTAATCTCATTAATTAATACTAATTAACCCTACACTAGGATCTAAATATGATACAACAGCATGCATTTAAATTTGAAATTCAAATTTGAATTAGTAAACCTTTTACAGTACTGTGTTCAGAACACATCACCTTTTGCGGGTAGTCGATCACCGTAATCTGATCACCGTCAGGGGGCTCTGATCGTCACGTCGCAGCCACATAAATATCTGGCCTCTGCGGATCGTCCACACGAAGCTCCCATCTGATCAGCTCCTCACGAATGCTAGTTCGTGATTTCACCCTTTTGATGGCAGATGTTGATCGAACTCCTTCGATCGATGTGTGTCGACTTCTCAGATACTCCAGATTGTCTGCACAGTTGCTTGAGAGGCTGATGGATCTCTCTCTGAAATTTGGTGGACTCACGACACTCGTGGCACACCAATCTCACTTCCCGAACCCTAGGTAGAAACCCTAGGGTACACACCAAAAATTCTGCGCCCAATTTTTTCTCTTTTCTTTCTTTTTCTCTCGGAAGGTTTTGGACCTTCATCTTATGCACAGACTTTCCTCACGCCCCAAAGTTTCTCTCCTAAAATTTTTACGCACGTCCCACCTTTCTCCTCTTTTTAAAACAACGTCGAACGTGTCTTATCCGCGTGAGAGGATAAAGATAAGTGGTTGCACATTTGAATTCAAATCAAATTTGAATTCAAACGAAAACCAACTTATCCCTATCCTTTTGGGCGTGAGAAGAGAAGGGGCGTGGCTCTTTGTGCATAGAAAATGTTTCACGAGAAACCTTTTCTCGTGTAAGTAATGTGGTGCACAAAATGGATAAGGATGAAGGGGCAAGTGATAAGTTATCCATTCAAATTCAAACATGCTTTGAATTTGAATGGCTAACTAATTATTTTATCCATCCATATGGCGCACAAATGAGAGTGTGGGGAAGGGTTTTGCATGAGAAAAATTTCATGAAAAGTTTCTTCTTGTGAATTCAAATGGGTGCAAGGAAGTTGGGTGTCGCAGGGAATTTAAAACAAGGTGGTTTGATTCAAATTGAGCCAACCTAGTTTAAAATAGGTTAAGCACAATTAGACCAGATTAAACCAAACATAATTAGAATTAATTAGGCTCAATAAAATCCTAATTAAATCAAGAATTAACTAAGCCTAACCCCTGATCAAATCAGGGACTAAACCACCTTAGCGATTAGGTCAACATTTAACCTAATCGGGTCAATCCAAACTGAATCCAATTCAATTGGACTTGATCCAAAAATAATTACTCAATCAAATTAAGTTAATTAGTGATCAAATCATTAATTAAACCTCTCATAAATATTGAGTCCAAATCCGATGGGCAATCAGGCATCAGAGACCATCGATATGAAACCCTGATCAAAGAATTCAAATTTCAAATTCAAAATTTGAAATTCAAAATTTTGACCCCGGTACCCAAAATGTGTGGAACTCATGATCAGAGAATCCTAATTCTCAATCATAGAGTCCCAGACAGATAAGACTCATAATCAGCCATCAGATCAGAAAGGAACCTCTAATGTGTGTGACCCCGCAGGTTCGAACCTAAGCCGGTAGCACAGGAACCAATTCCTGTACTAATCGAAGTGACCATCTAGCAATGGTACCCGACGACCGGATAGGTCGAATAATCGCAATCGCAACATTCAGAACCTACGTGAATATGGTTACCGTATAATTCATCCCTTTTGATCCCTGTGTTTAGGACGACTCAGGGTTAAACTGTCAACCCTGATGATATCATCCGAATCGTGCTGAACTCAATTAGTCCTGTGACTCCTCACTAGGACTACCCTGGCCAAAGTTTTGCTAAATTGAAACACGACTGTACACAGCTCCTAAACTGGAGTGGTCAATCCCATCTTGACACACGCACCGACAAGTCAAGTACTTGACTACACCCAGCAGCCTTCCGTCATTGAATTAGAAATTCAGGTAGTCCAGTGCCTAAGTGCAGTGAGTTGCTTGCAAGTCACCGTGGCGGTCTCAGGTCGGAGGGACATTTATATCCATATCCCATCAGAGCAAATCTTGACAGCAGAAATAGCTCCGGAGTTGGTCATGTTCAGTGCAGATGTACCATTACATCTCACCTGTATGTCATACCAGTGTCTCCATACTCTTTGGTTATGAAGACAACCAACCCATATGGCACACAACGACCTATGCTCGATAAACGTTGTCGTCCTTGGTAACAACGTATCATTTGGTCGTGAACATGTTTAAGGACTAAGCGACAAATCCTTCTTTGTCGAGTCTAAATAGTCCTAAGGACTTCACCACAACACAAGAGTTCATTAGAAGATGAAACATTTGTGATGAAAAAATACCAAAATAACTTTTATTTATTTATAATTCATGTACTAATACAAAAGGAGCATAACCGTCAACAGGCTGACGATTGGCTTTGGGACACTATTCCCAACAATCTCCCACTTGGCCTAAAGCCTATCGGTGCAGTATCTAATACCCATCTTTGACTTGTAGTCGTTGAACTCCTTCACCGCAATGGCTTTAGTGAATGGGTCGGTCAGTTTCTTCTTCCCGTCGATCTTCTGAAGGTCGACGTCACCTCGATCCACGATCTCCCGGATGAGATGGTAGCGACGCAGAATATGCTTCGTCCGCTGGTGTGCCTTTGGTTCCTTTGCCTGAGCAATGGCTCCAGAGCTGTCGCAGTAGAGCAGAACTGGACCAACAAGGAGGGTGCTACTCCGAGCTCGGTGATGAATTTTCTTAGCCACACCGCTTCTTTGGCAGCATCTGATGCAGCAATATACTCCGCCTCGCATACTGAATCAGCCACAGTGTGCTGCTTGGAACTCTTCCAGCAGACAGCCCCACCATTAAGGGTAAAAATAAATCCTGACACACTCTTGCTATCATCGCGATCAGACTGGAAACTAGAGTCTGTAAACCCTATAAGTCTCAAGTCCGATTCACCATATATAAGCCACTGATCCTTAGTATTTCTTAAATACTTCAGGATGGTTTTAACAACCTTCCAGTGATTCTCTCTTGGATCAGATTGGTATCTACTCACTACCCCTAGTGAGTATGCCATATCTGGTCGTGTACATGTCATGGCGTACATGATAGATCCCACTGCCGAAGCATATGGAATCCTACCCATATGCTCTCTCTCTTGAGGTGTTGTCGGACAATCCCTCTTCGAGAGAGAAATTCCATGGCCTATCGGTAGATAGCCTTTCTTGAAATTTTCCATGCTGAACCTTTTCAGCATAGTATCAATGTACGTGGACTGGGATAAGCCAAGCAACTTTTTGGATCTATCCCTATAGATCCTCATCCCTAGGATGTAGGAAGCTTCCCCCAGATCCTTCATGGAGAACTGTGACGATAGCCAAATCTTTATTCCCTGTAATGCAGGGACATCATTCCCGATTAAGAGAATGTCATCCACATACAATACAAGAAATACTACTACTGGACCATTAGCCCACTTATAAATGCAGGGCTCTTCTCCGTTCTTAACGAAGCCATACGTTTTGATCGTCCTATCAAAACGTATGTTCCAACTCCGAGATGCCTGCTTAAGTCCATAAATGGACCTCTGTAGCTTGCACACCTTAGACTCATCTGTGGATGTGAACCCTTCAGGTTGTATCATATACACCTCTTCGTCCAGCTCTCCGTTTAGGAAAGCTGTCTTCACATCCATCTGCCAGATTTCATAGTCCAGATGGGCAGCTATCGCAAGCATAATCCTAATGGATTTGAGCATTGCCACAGGAGAAAACGTCTCGTCATAGTCTATACCATAACGTTGACGATATCCCTTGGCAACCAGATGGGCTTTATAGATCTCCACCTTTCCGTCTGCGCCCCTCTTCCTTTTGAAGACCCACTTACACCCTATGGGTTTTACTCCTTCGGGTGGGTCAACCAATGTCCACACATCGTTGACCTTCATGGACTCCATTTCGGATTTCATGGCCTCTAGCCATTTCTCAGAGTCAGGTCTCTGCATTGCATCCATGTAGGTGATCGGATCCTCATCGTTTTCATCAAGTTCGACAGGATCACCATCCCGGACCAAGAAACCATAGTATCTGTCCGGTTGATGTGGTACTCTACCAGACCGCCTTAAGGGTGCATAATCAATGGGCTCCAGATCTGATCTAATCAAATCCGGTTCAGGTTCAGTAACATGTGTCGGCTTTTCCACCTGTCGAACTTCGTCAAGTTCGACCTTAGAGGCAACAGTTTTTTCACTAAGGAACTCCTTTTCTAAAAAAATTGCCTTAAGGCTGACAAACACCTTTTGCTCATCAGCAAGGTAGAAATAATACCCTTTGGTCTCTTTTGGGTACCCTATAAAATTACACTTGTCAGACCTAGGTCCAAGCTAGTCTGTAATTAAACGTTTAACATAAGCCAGACACCCCCAAACCCTAAGGTGCAAGAGTACTGGCTTACGTCCTATCCATATCTCATATGGCGTTTTGGCTACAGACTTACTCGAAACTCTATTTAGAAGGTAACAAGCCGATTTGAGCACATATCCCCAGAGGAAGATCGGCAGACCAGCAAACCCCATCATGGATCGAACCATGTCTAACAGAGTCCGATTCCTCCTTTCAGACACACCATTATGCTGTGGTGTTCCAGGAGGAGTCCACTGAGAGAGAATCTCATTCTCCCCTAGATACATCAGAAACTCATTGGAAAGGTATTCACCTCCTCGATCAAATCGAAGAGTTTTAATACATTTTTCAGTTTATTTTTCTACCTCATTTCGGAATAGTTTGAACATTTCAAATGATTCCGACTTATGCTTCATTAAATAGACATACCCATACCTAGATAGGTCGTCTGTGAAGGTTATGAAGTAGAAAAATCCACCTCTTGCACTTGAGCTCATGGGTCCACATACATCAGAATGTACCAGACCTAAGATTTCACTGGCTCGCTCACCTTTTTCAGTAAAAGGTGACTTGGTCATCTTCCCAAGAAGACATGACTCACAGGTTGAAAGTGATTCACAATCACTAACTTCAAGAATTCCTTCTTGAGCCAACCTGTTTATCCTGTTCTTATTGATATGACCTAGCCTATAGTGCCAAAGGTAGACTTCTGACACATTATCTATTCTAGAGCGTTTACCGAAGTTTTGAACCACATTAACAGGCTGTGATAGTAAGTAAATTCTATTATTTAATTGTCCAACAAATATTGTAACACCATTCAAAATGATATTGCAAATATTTCTTTTTATTACAAAATCATAACCGTACATGGCCAAAAGGCCTACAGAAATAATATTTAATAAAAAACTTGGACAATAGTGACATTCACTTAGAATTACATTACGAGAATTGATTACAAGACTCATGATTCCTAAAGCTAGAACTGGAACTTTGCTTCCATCTCCAATGTTCAGGAACCTCTCGCCTTCATCAAATCTCCTACTGACCTGCAGACCCTGCATCGAATTACAAATATGATAAGGGCTTCCGGTATCCAATACCCAGGCAGTAGTATCACAAATCAAAAAGTTGCAAGGAGTTATCATATAATTACCTTGCTTCTTCTTTTGCCTGTTCGGGTCCAGGGAGGCAATGTATTGAGGACAGTTCCTCTTCCAATGCCCCTGCTTCTTGCAAAAGAAGCACTCCGCCTGGCTCTGGTCGTGCTTGCGCTTCTTGGTCTGACCCTGTGCTACTGTCCCAGCATGAGATTGCACCTTCTTATTTTTCTTCTTCTTGTTCTTCTTCCCCTTCCCAAAGGGTTGACGACGAGAAAAAGACCCTCCCACTACATTCACCGACTCCTTATGGAGTTGGTGATCCTTCTCAAAGTTCTGCAGCAGCCCCAACAATCCGTGGTAGTTTACTGCAGGCTTTGTCATTCGAAAATGAGTAAGGAATGGGAGGAAGGACTTGGGCAAGGAATTAAGGATCGTATCCTTACCGAGCTGCTCGTGCAGAGGAAAGCCCAATTTGCTTAGGCGCTCAATCATCTCGATCATGTACAATACATGATCAGTGACTGAGGCCCCATCCCTCATCCAAGCATTGAAAATGGCACAACTAGTTTTGTGCCTTTCAACGTCGTCAGGCGTGCCAAAGGAGTCGTTCAACATTTGAAGCATCTCCTGTGGTTGGGCGTTCTCAAACCTTCGGCTGAACTCGTCATTCATTGCTGTCAATATAATACATCGAACGGTGGTGCGATCATTGAGCCACTTCAAGTAAGTATCTCGGATCGCCTTACTAGCGTTCGGAGCTGGCTCCTCAGGTGCTGGATCCATTACTACATAAAGGATCCGCTCATGCTCAAGGACGATTTTCAATTTTCGATACCAGCTATCAAAATTGGGTCCCATGAGTTTGTCATTATCTAATAATGACCGGAGCGACAGGGTAGTGGCCATAGCTGCATAAAGGAAAATGAGACCTCTATTAGTACAAAAATTAATACTAAAGACTTGGACTTTAGTCTAAAGTTTTTTTCAATATTTTTACGAACTGGTAGCCTCATCCTCCAATTCGAGGAATTACTTTAATTCCTTAATGGGTACTAAAATTCACATAGACTACACACGAGCCCAACTTTGGTTGGTCAACCCATGTACATCTATGGGTAGGTTCTTAACCAGTTGTTTCTCTAAACAACTTCTAGTAATTGATTTTACCCCAGAACCTAATCAGTAGGCTTTGACCTCCACTAAAAAGATCTGGTTAGGTCCAACCATTAACATGACTTAATTTAGTGAATCGGACCAATAAATGATCAGGCCCGACTTTGGCCGGCCAACCTAACCACCATCAGAAAGACTCAATCAAATTATCATATTATGAATAATAATTCCATTAGCCAATAAGCACCAGGCCTTTGGGCCTCCAATGATCATTGAACTAATGGACTCATTATCACTCACTTAATGGGAGGCTATGACTTAGTTATCATTATAACTTAATCATTTTAGGGACCTAATAATTTTGAGGATTTTATTAAAGAATAGTAGAGAAGAAATCATCCAGCCAATTTCAATCCTCCCACTGACTTCACCAAGTTAGATTAAAAAAAAAGGATTTAATTAAAGCTGGCATTAGGAGCACCTAAATCAGTCACACTGATTTACCTAATGACATGGGTGAGCTCTAATCACCAAGTGATCTAATCAAAATCTAACTTACCAGATTGGCCAGGTAAGTGAGATCGGTGGTGGGGATTTGCCATTAACTCGTCAATGATCGAATCAATGCGAGTAGCTCCCGCTTAAGAACCACTGATCAAAACTGCCGAACTTACCTTAGACACCAACCGGTTCATTAGTTTTAATTTTGATCAACTTAGTAAATAGGGCTCCACCGCGTAGCCATGAATTAAGTCCATCTTGGTCTAGTTAAAGACATGGACCCATTCAACTACAACTATTAAAGTTGAGTCTAGAATATCCTTGACCTAATCTAATTCAACTTTTGATTAGATTTGACCAATTACTCCATTTAGTCTATTTTTTAAGCTAACCTTAGGTCTAACCCAATTATGGACCTAATTCATCTAACCCATTGACCAACAAGTTTATGCAATTGTCTTAGGTCTTAATTCACAATTCTAGACCTACTAAACAACACTTAATTCTTTTAATTAAGTACTTGGGCTGATGGGTCAGGGTTTGGTATTTCGAAAATAATTTTTAAATTTTGAAAGATTTTATTTTTTGTTCACCAAATGTGTTGACTCATTTCACAAACGGGTCAGCACAATTCATAACCAGCAATCCTATTGCTCATTTCATAACAGAAAATAACTCAAAATAAATCATAATTTTTTTTTTAGATCTAATCTAACACATTCATGATAAATTTTATAATTAAGTCATTTCGCTGCTTCATCGACATGGGATATAATTGCATCGGCACCCCTACCACCATAGGAGACCCCATCGAATGGGAAGAGAGGGCCTTTAAACCCTACTTTTCTCCTATGATCGGACGGTCATGGCAACCAACCCAATTAGATTACTTGCTACTTGGATCAAGTATATCTAAATATACCAATTTCAAAATTTAAATTTTGAATTTCAAATTTTAAATTTCAAATTTTAAATTTCAAATTTGAGATTTCAACCAAATTTCGAATTTTCAATCTTTGAATTTTAAATTTTAAATTTTGAATTTCAAATTTTAAATTTTGAATTTTAAATTTCAAATTTCAAATTTAAGATTTCAACCAAATTTCAAATTTTAAATTTTGAATTTCAAATTTCAAATTTGAAACTTCTAACAAATTTTAAATTTTAAATTTTTTTGAATTTTGAATTTTAAATTTTGAATTTCAAATTTAAACTTATAGATTACACCTTAATCTACGCATGCATATGTATATCATATTCTAGAACCATGCTCTGATACCATTTGTAGCGAAAATTTAGTGCAAGGGCAAAATGGTAATTTTAAAACTTTTTCAAAATTACTATTTTACAGTGGAATTATTAATTAATCTCATTAATTAATACTAATTAACCCTACACTAGGATCTAAATATGATACAACAGCATGCATTTAAATTTGAAATTCAAATTTGAATTAGTAAACCTTTTACAGTACTGTGTTCAGAACACATCACCTTTTACGGGTAGTCGATCATCGTAATCTGATCATCATTGGGGGGCTCTGATCGTCACATCACAGCCACATAAATATCTGGCCTCTGCGGATCGTCCACACGAAGCTCCCGTCTGATCAGCTCCTCACGAATGCTAGTTCATGATTTCACCCTTTTGATGGCAGATGTTGATCGAACTCCTTCGATCGATGTGTGCCGACTTCTCAGACACTCCAGATCGTCTACACAGTTGCTTGAGAGGCTGATGGATCTCTCCCTAAAATTTGGTGGACTCACGACACTCGTGGCACACCAATCTCACTTCCCGAACCCTAGGTAGAAACCCTAGGGTACACACCAAAAATCCTGCGCCTAATTTTCTCTCTTTTCTTTCTTTTTCTCTCGGAAGGTTTTGGACCATCACCTTACGCACAGACTTTCCTCACACCCCAAAGTTTCTGTCCTAAAATTTTTACGCACGTCCCACCTTTCTCCTCTTTTTAAAACAATGTCGAACATGTCTTATCAGCGTGAGAGGATAAAGATAAGTGGTTACACATTTGAATTCAAATCAAATTTGAATTCAAACGAAAGTCAACTTATCCCTATCCTTTTGGGTGTGAGAAGAGAAGGGGTGTGGCTCTTTGTGCATGAAAAATATTTTACGAGAAACCTTTTCTCGTGTAAGTAATGTGGTGCACAAAATGGATAAGGATGAAGGGGCAAGTGATAAGTTATCCATTCAAATTCAAACATGCTTTGAATTTGAATGGCTAACTAATTATTTTATCCATCCATATGACGCACAAATGAGGGCATGGGGAAGGGTTTTGCGTGAGAAAAATTTCACGAGAAGTTTCTTCTCGTGAATTCAAATGAGTGCAAGGAAGTTGGGTGTCGCAGGGAATTTAAAACAAGGTGGTTTGATTCAAATTGAGCCAACCTAGTTTAAAATAGGTTAAGCACAATTAGACCAGATTAAACCCAACATAATTAGGCTTAATTAGGCTCAATAAAATCTTAATTAAATTAAGAATTAACTAAGCCTAACCCCTGATCAAATCAGGGACTAAACCACCTTAGCGATTAGGTCAACATTTAACCTAATCGGGTCAATCCAAACTGAATCCAATTCAATTGGACTTGATCCAAAAATAATTACTCAATAAAATTGAGTTAATTAGCGATCAAATCACTAATTAAACCTCTCATAAATATTGAGTCCAAATCCGATGGGCAATCAGGCATCAGAGACCATCGATATGAAACCCTGATCAAAGAATTCAAATTTCAAATTCAAAATTTGAAATTCAAAATTTTGACCCCGGTACCCAAAATATGTGGAACTCATGATCAGAGAATCCTAATTCTCAATCATAGAGTCCCAGACAGATAAGACTCATAATCAGCCATCAGATCAGAAAGGAACCTCTAATGTGTGTGACCCCGCAGGTTCGAACCTAAGCCAATAGCACAGGAACCAATTCCTGTACTAATCGAAGTGACCATCTAGCAATGGTACCCGACGATCGGATAGATCGAATAATCGCAATCGCAACATTCAGAACCTACGTGAATATGGTTACCGTATAATTCATCTCTTTTGATTCCTATGTTTAGGACGACTCAGGGTTAAACTGTCAACCCTGATGATATCATCCGAATCATGCTCAACTCAATTAGTCCTGTGACTCCTCACTAGGACTACCCTGGTCAAGGTTTTGCTAAATTGAAACACGACTGTACACAGCTCCTAAACTGGAGTGGTCAATCCCATCTTGACACACGCACCGACAAGTCAAGTACTTGACTACACCCAGCAGCCTTCCGTCATTGAATTAGAAATTCAGGTAGTCCAGTGCCTAAGTGCAGTGAGTTGCTTGTAAGTCACCGTGGCGGTCTCAGGTCGGAGGGACATTTATACCCATATCCCATCGGAGCAAATCTTGACAGCAGAAATAGCTCTGGAGTTGGTCACGTTCAGTGCAGATGTACTATTACATCTCACTTGTATGCCATACCAGTGTCTCCACACTCTTTGGTTACGAGGACAACCAACCCATATGGCACACAACGACCTATGCTCGATAAACGTTGTCGTCCTTGGTAACAATGTATCATTTGGTCGCAAACATGTTTAAGGACTAAGCGACAAATCCCCCTTTGTCGAGTCTAAATAGTCCTAAGGACTTCACCACAACACAGGAGTTCATTAGAAGATGAAATATTTGTGATGAAAAAATATCAAAATAACTTTTATTTATTTATAATTCATGTACTAATACAAAAGGAGCATAACCATCAACAGGCTGACGATTGACTTTGAGACACTATTCCCAAGTAGGGCCATGGGGTCGGCTCAGGTTCAAGCCGACGTGGAGATGGGGCCGATGATGTTGGAGCGACTGCAGGATGTCAGAGAGATGAGAGGAAAGGGGGGTTGGGGGAGTGAGGGCGCCAATGAGAGGAGGAAGAGGGGCAGAAACGAGAGAGAATGAGCGGATGAGTAAAAATTTTTTTTTCCACAGTGGTTTATATGGCAGACTATTAGTAACGGCAAATATGTCATCACTAATACCATCGATAAAGATATTAGCGAAAGCATATTTGCCGTCGCTAAAATCCATCGCTAATAACCATGACTCCATCCCTAAAAAATTATCTGAATATGGTATAATTTTAGAATTTAATATCCATCTTTATCATTCATTATCTAAATAATTATTGTTAGAATATCATCAAAAAAATCACCTCGATCCGATAACCCTAGCTATGTCGATTAATAAAATTTGATTTCGACGGCCATGATTTGAAAGATAGACACTACCGATGGATTTTGAAAACTTGCAATGATGATCTCAGTGATATTTGTAGCATACTATCAAAATTTTACTTGAATCAGACATCATTATCATGATCAATTTAGCATGGGATGATTTCGATCATTTAATGAAAAATGAGTGATTAAAAGGCCAAACGATGTTTGATTAAGGTAATTTTTTAGATGAATGATCTTTGCTACTATTTTAATCATTTGTACAGTGATGATCATAAAATTTAAACTGCATATATATAAACCATCCACGTTAAGTAGATCTTATAAAAGTACAAGTATAATTATTTAAAAATTTTAAGAAATATCAAGAGATATATAGTTTTGGATCGTTCATATATGCATAGTTTAAATTTTATGATCATCACCATATAAATGATTAAAGTAATAGCAAAAATTATTTATCTAAAAAATCGTATTATAATTAAACATCGTTTGGCCTTTTGATCACTCGATTTTTATTTAACAGTCCAAATCCTTTCATGCTAAATTGACCATGATAATGATGTCCGATTGAAGTGAAATTTTAATAGTATGTTACAAATATCATCAAAATCATCATTGTAAGTTTTTGGATCCATCGGTGATCTCTATCTATCAGATCATCATGTGATCATTCGAGACTATCGAAATCGAATTTTAATGATCGACATACCTAAGGCCATCAGATCGAGGCGATCTTTTGTGATCATACTCTAACTTTAATTATTTAGATAATGGATGATGAAGATGAATTTTAAATTTTAAAATTATATCATATTCAAAAAAATAAAAAAAAATAAATTTTTTTTGCGATGGACATTTCATCGCTAATAGTTCCATCGCTAATAATTATTAGCGATGGTATTTGCCATATCTAATACTTCGCATGCCATTGTTAATAATTATAATAAATAAAAAAAATTATTTTTTGTGTTGGATACGTCATCGCTAATAGTGCCATCGCTAATGGTTATTACCATTAGTAACGGCACTTGCCATCACTAATATTTTTTCACCATCGTTAATAAATTTAATAATAAAAAAATTTCTAACGGCTAATAATGTTAAAAAAATACTTTTTATTGGCAACGAAGAAATGACGTCGCTAATAATTAAGAATCCGACACTAATAATTTTAAAAAAAATAAAAAAAATTATTAGCGACGGCAAAATCGCCATGACTAGTTGCCGTCAGTAAAAATATTTATTAGCGATGGCTGATCTACCTTCGCTAATAGCCATCACTAATACTCATTTTTCTTGCAGTGTCTCACCATAAAGTCGATCACGTCCTTTGCGAATGTCGTGCACCGCTTCGTCTCACCGCAGCTCGTCGGCCACTCGCACTCTATCATCATGTCAGCCACTGCCTTCCCCAACGTCATGTCCGTCGGGATATTGAACACCCATTGGACTTTAGTGGTGGAGAAAGGGATCTGTTTAATGATCGATCGTTGGAGGAATGACCTCGCCGACATCCTATCCCTGATGTTCGGCATCGGCATCACTATTTTCTTTTGGAGTTCACTTTCACGGAAGAACTTCCCTGGCTCTGTGAATAAGGGAGGTTAGGTGATGGCTACGAGCGAACACAAAAGTTTAGGCACTCTTTTTTCTACATGGCTCTCTCTTCCTCTCCTAACACCCCATCTATCAAATGGAGGCTTCTTCATTAGGAAGCCTCCATTCTAATATATATATATATATATATATATATATATATATTAGATAACTCTTCAATAACAACTCGAGCTAAGCACGAGCAGCGTGTTTATTTTCCATATCGAGCTCAAGCATTCACATGCACTCAGCTCAGCTCATTCGCACCACCAAATTAGTAACAGCTCGAGCCAATGTTTATTTTCCGACCCAAGCTTAAACAACCAAATACTTAGCTTGTTTGCACCAATTAATTCAGATCAACAATGTCTCTGTCTCTTAAAAAGAACAATAAAAAAACAAAAACCACCTCATAACAACAGATAATATGCCCCACAATGGATGATAACTCCCTAGATCGCAACGCCGAAGCCCAAAGTACACGATGGAAGGGAATTTCTTGCTTATGCTGTTGGATGGGCATTACCTGATCCCCGACCCAATCCGTCATCGCTTATGTCCCGTGCCATGTCAAGTCAAGATACGACCATCTGGTCAAGCACTTTGGTGGAATAATCTTGCATAAGAAATGACAAACTTAATTGGCAGCTTAATTTGTATAAGAAATGACGTCAAACGATCATTCTGGATGGCAGCTAAAGTCCCTCCAAACAAACCTTGCAATGGATATAAATTGGTTGGAAGACTCTGGCCAAACAAACATTGCAAAGCCTTCAAGATATCTTGTCCTCCCAAGCTTTTCTCCACAGTACTCCAATGGCAAATAAGGTTGTTCTCCTTTCCTCCTGGGCCAGCGTCTTCGGCCTCAGGGTTCAGATTGCATTGGCCGAGAAAGAAGTGGACTACGAGTTCAGGGAAGAGGATATCTTTGACAAGAGCCCCCTTCTCCTCGAATCGAACCCAGTGCACAAGAAAATCCCAGTGCTGATCCACAATGGGAAGCCTGTATGCGAATCCGCCATCATCATCCAATACATAGATGAGGTTTGGACAGACGGCCCTTCACTTCTGCCCAAGGATCCTCTCCAACGTGCCAATGCAAGATTTTGGGCCGATTTTATCGACAAAACGGTATGCCAAATCACATAAGACCAAGAAATGCTAGGGGCACTAGTTTCTTGTTCCCAGAGTGGAGTTCCTTTGTGGCGTGTATTTTGCACCACAGTGCCGTAAATAGCGACCACATCATCCATCTCAAAGATGGATGGCCTGGCTTATTCTTGCGATACATCTTGCACCATGAGATACGAAACATGACGCATTGCGAGGATAAGCTATGGTTGTCCATCTTCAAAAATGTGTGATATAGCGGCTACCCAAGGCTGTATATCACTCTATGGTGCCAACTGTTGGGTGGATGTCTGGTCTGCACACCATCTTCCAAGACCTTTTCAGTACCACGCGATGCAGCAGGAAGAAAGAAGAAACAAAACAAAAAGAAAAAAACAATCAAAATACGTGGATCAGCCACAAAAGGACTCACCTCCACGGGGTATGCAAACTTCACTATGAAAAAGAAATTTTACAAAAGGAGACCTCACCCTCAACCCTTGTATACCCAATTCTCTCTCACTAGAAGTTCCCCTCACAAAAGCTCTCTCTCTCTTGGAAGACCCCCTGAAGTGCCTGGCGACCGCTGTCCAGGAGCCTCATGCTCCTTGTCTCTCAGTGCTTTCGTCTCTCTCTTCTCTCTTCTTGGGTTCTGCGTGGCTGAGAAAACGAACCACCCCTCTCTCTGTTCATCACAGGCCTTTTTAAAGGCTTAAACTGGGTTTAAACCTAATTAGATTAGGTTTAGGTCTCCTAAACAAGCCAAATCACGCTCCTGAACCGTTAGATCATCACCGGGAACTCGCTGGGCCGTTCGATCACGATCGGTCCATGGAATAGTGCCATAGACCACGTGAAATGCATGGAAAACGTCCACGCGGTCCACAGGCCCAGCCGTGGACCATCCGGTCCACGGTGGATCGATGTAAAGGGACAGGCAGGCCACCTGGGCCTGGGCTAGCCCGCGCGCGCGGGCCTGCGCACAGGCTGGGCCACGCGTCCGCCTGGGTCGCGCGTCCCGCACGCCGCCGCCTACGGCCACGCCGCTGCTACCGGCCACCGACGGTCCTCCGCCGCCTCGAGTCTCGTGCCGATTTCAAAAGCTCGTATCTCCTTCATCCGAGCTCCGTTTCGGGTGATCTTGATCTTGTTGGACTTCATTTTTCACCGCGAACCTCACTATGGGCTCAATGTGGGATGAATCTCGAGATGTCAAATCTTAACAATCTCCACCTCGACTCGATATTCAGCATCCTCCAAACTCCGAGAGCTTCTGGATCTCGTCACCCCCATGCCCTGGGACAATCGCCTGCTGATCATGGATAGGCAAACATGAGAGTCGAGCTAGGCTGCTCGATCCCATCTCCGTCGTATGCTGTGCTCCTCCTGACCTGAGACCTGCTCGAGGCATCGTCTTGCGGTAATATGAATCTCACCTTGCGACGTCGCCTCTCGTCCTCCCGAGTCTCCTGTCTCGTGCCCGATCTGCCTCCTGGAGCTCCACCTCACTCTGGGCTCCACCTGGCTCCCGAAGCTCCACCTCGCACTGGGCTTTCCGTCAGGTAATAATGTCCTCTGCTCCCCTTCTTCCCCTCCAACACAATCCTATCGCCGCGTAACACCCTCAGAATTTCTCCACCAGCTACCATCCTGTAGCCTCTTGAATCAGTCTCCTAAGTGAGATAAGATTCCGCCTGAAATCGGATATGTATCGGACCTCCCCCAATCTCCTCACTGCACCATCATGTGTCCTCCAGCTGATCGTCCCAATACCTCTGATCGCACAGCTCGATCCATCCGGCAGATATACAGTGCCCTCACTGTTCTCTAGAGAGTCAAACTGCTCCTCTCTGCAACATACATGATAGGGGCATGCAGAATCTAATATCCACTGCTGGAAAGATGTAGATACCTCATCAGATATCTCAAAGACATCTCCATCTGAATCGCTGCCGGCAGTCGCTATAGCAGCCACCGTCCGATTTTTGAGTTGAGGGCAATCTCTGGCTAGATGCCCTAACTCCTCACACCGATAATACTTGGTTTTGCTCAAGTCCCTTCTGGACTTAGACCGCCCTCGTTGCGATCTCCTGTCGCTCCATCTACCACCTCCTGCTCCTTCAGAAGCCACCAAAGCTGAGCTATCGCCACCTGAGCTCGAAGCTGGGTTCTCCCTCCTGAGAACCTCGTTCTAAAGTATCGCCGCGGTGACCTCATCCATCTTGATAGTGTTCTTTCCCACTAAAAGAGCAGTCACCAAGGACTCGTACGAAGGAGGAAGCGATGCCAGCAAAATCAGCACCCTGATCTTCTCCTCAACGTTCTCGCCAATGCTGAGGAGGTCGGTGAGGATCTTTTGAAAGTGGCTCAAATGTTCCTGTACGCTCTGTTCCTCAGTCATCCGCAGTTGGTAAAACTACCTCTATAGGAAAAGTATGTTGGTGAGAGACTTCGCCATGTACAACTCCTCAAGCTTCGATCACAACACCGTCAGAAAAGTCTCGCTCAGCACATGGATCACCACCTTATCCACCAGGTACATGCGGATGGTACTCACCACCTGCATCTGTAGCCATTTCCAATCCCGCATCTCCATGGTGGTCGGCTTCTCATCGCATAAGAGAGCATCGATCAACTCCTGTTGGATGAGTACGTTCTTCACCCTTGCCTGCCACAAGGAGAAATTGCTCACCATCGAACTTGTTGATCTCCATCTTGATTATTTCTGTCTTCTCCATCTTCAGTCTTGCTCACCACCACTGCAATCTGCATCCTTGTACCGCTCTGATACTACTTGTTGGGTGGATGTCTGGCCTGGACACCACCTTCCAAGACCTTTTCAGTACCACGCGATGCAGCAGGAAGAAAGAAGAAACAAAATAAAAAGAAAAACAATCAAAATATGTGGATCAGCCGCAAAAGGGCTCGCCTCCACGGGGCATGCAAACTTCAATATGAAAAAGAAATTTTACTAGAGGAGACCTCACCCTCAACCCTTGTACACCCAATTCTCTCTCACTAGAAGTTTCCTTCATAAAAGCTCTCTCTCTCTTGGAAGACCTCTTGAACCCCTGAAGTGCCTGGCAACCACTGTCCAGGAGCCTCCTGCTCCTTGTCTCTCAGCACTTCCGCCTCTCTCTTCTCTCTTCTTGGGTTCTGCGCGGCTGAGAAAATGAATCACCCCTCTCTCTGTTCGTCACAGGCCTTTTTAAATGCTTAAACTGGGTTTAAACCTAATTAGATTATGTTTAGGTCTCCTAAACAAGCCAAATCACGCTCCTGAATCGTCGGATCGTCATCGAGAACTCGCTGGGCCGTTCGATCATGATTGGTCCACGAAATAGTGCCATGGACCGCGTGAAATGCATGGAAAATGCCCACGCGGTCCACAGGCCCAGCTGTGGACCGCCCGATCCACGGTGGACCGGTGTAAAGGGCCAGGCAGGCCACTTGGGCCTGGGCCGCGCCTGCGCGCGGGCCCGCGCACTGGCTGGGCCGCGCGCCTGTCGGGGTAGCGCATCCCGCATGCCGCCGCCTGCGGCTGCACCGCTGCTGCCCGCCGCCGGCCGCCGGTGGTCCTCTGCCACCTCGAGTCTCGTGCCGACTTCAAAAACTCGTATCTCCTTCATCCGAGCTCCGTTTCTGATGATCTTGGTCTCGTTGGACTCCGTTTTTCACCGTGAACCTCACTGTGGGCTCAATATAGACTGAATCTTGAGGTGTCAAATCCTAACACCAACCATGCAGTGAAGAGGATTCAAACTCAAGTTCTCTTACTTCATAGTCGTGTGGGATTGGCGTAAAATTCAGTAGTATTCAGTACACCACGGAAGGGTGGCGTCATACCATCAAAGAAAACATCGAGAGGGTTTCAAAATTCAGTAGTATTCAAAATTCAAAAAGAAAGAACTAACAAGTTTCATGCCAATTGATTGCTTATATAATTTATAAATCATAATTCAAATTATTGCCCACAGATATTTACACTATGGCCATTTTAGACTCATGACAAGAAAATCATTGTAATCGACAAGTTTCATAATTCATACCCATTACCAATTCTATACCCATTGATAGAGGGCCGTTTGTCGATTTACCCCACTTCTATGAGATTGTCATAACTATTTGAGAGTCTTTAAAACTTTATATCTTTTTCTTAAAATATATATATATATATATATATATATATATATATATGTATATATATATATATATATACATATATATACATATATATATATATACATATACATATATATATATATATATATATATATATATATATATATGTGTGTGTGTGTGTGTGTAGAAAAACATTGAATAGTATAATCAAATTCATACTTCATAAACATATCTTTTTCATCAAAAATATTCATGAAACTAATTTTCATAATAAAACATGAATTTTCATATTCGTATATATACTGATCTTTTATTTTATTAAAAAGGTGACTTCATCAATAGCAGATCGTATGCATAAAAAATATAATAATCTGAAAATAAATAAGGAGTGTGAGATCTACTTACCTCATCTATCTTAGACCTTCAGATTTTCTCGATCTCGCTAGATGAATCTACTAATCTTATTAAAATTATTAAATCATAATTAATTTTTTTCAATAAATTTAATAAAAATAAATAATAAAAAAAGAGATTATTAATGAGTGACGGCATTTTGGTGGCTCATGGTGGGTCGGGTCTAAGCAACTCGATCAACGAATCGTGAAGCATGAACTAAATCAAAGCCAACATCTCAAGCACCATGGTGGTCCGGGGCCTCTTTGAATCAGTTCAGGTCTATAAGACATACAGATTGGTCCTTAAATTAAGATCCATGGCTTATCCAACTAGGGAAAGAAAGAAGAGAGGGACACAAGAGAGAGAAAGAAAGCCAGATTCTCTCTATCTTTTTTTTTATTTTTTTTTCTTTTCTTTTCTTTACCTTTTTGGGTTGGAGACTTTTTGGTTGGCAACGTGCTGGGCTGGTCCAGTGGATCGGGCCACGACACTTCTGGCCTGTAATTGATGTGATTCAACTTGCATTATAATGCTTCCCGATGATAGATGTGCTCGAAGTTGTTTCATACTGAAATTCTATTGGTGTTATTTTTGGTGAATTTTTGAATTTATTTTTTTATCTACGGCATCTCCCAACACTACAACCATTTGACCACATACCTGTGAGTCAAGTACCTCCACGTGTTCATGCTAGAATATCCGTTAAGGCTCTCCGAGATTTCCTACAATGCCTTTGGTGCTACACTTTTGAAAAAATACTCGTTGCAACGGTGATACCATATTAAATTTATAATAAACCAATAAAATCTTTATATTTTATCAATTGCCATGTGTTACATCAATTTTCGTAGACAATACCTCACATTACTTTCGTGTATTTCATCCATTCTCAATTTTTTATTAATTTATTACAACGATGACGTGATATCACTGTTGCAACGAATATTTTCTCCTGCTCTTCCGGCCTTGGCATAACTTTTAGAGCAAGGGTTTTTCTCACCTACATCACTAAGTCAAGATTTTTGAACCGAACACCAATCCCAGTTTATAAACTTCAACCAAGCCCTACCCAATCAACCGGTTGGGCGAGCAGGTTTGGGTGGAGCGCAACCCAAGTTGCACCTCTAAGCAAAAGTTCTAACCCTCTCCTTGTCTACAGGATCTGTACTAATTCCATCATCAGTCTGGTTTAAATGCAGATGATCAGCTGTTTTTTTGAGAAACAAGTGATCAGCTGTTCAAATACAGATGATCAGCTGTGGAACACAGGTCGTTTTGTGCTCATGCGGTGGTGCATAACAAAAGTAACCACCAACGTACAACAGCATCAGAAAAACATACAACCCAGAATAATCACATCAAATCACAAGAATCTGTGTTACCGAATAATCTTGACAGATTTGTGAACCTTTTTCTTGCCTCAAACACGTTGTTTCTGAGCAGTTTTGGAATTAAGAAAGATATCTCTTCATACTCTGCATGAAAATAAGTTTAAGTAGAAAGGACACTGCAAGATGCATCAGTTTTGAAAAAGAGACAGTACAATGTAACATATTTTCCTGAGCTGCTTATCTCTGACTCCTAACAATAATTCGTTGGAGTGAATGATTTTAAATTGATATAGAAGCTTAAATTTCTCATTTGTCATGTTCGGTCATTTATCAAAATTGTAAGAATTGCCCAAAACTTCGGATCCATCATCATCTTCAGGATAGTTCAAAATTGTAAGCTCTGTAAGCAGCACAATGCATGGATTTTTCAGATTCGTAGCAAAATCTGACCATCCACTGCTGGAGGAGATTTAGGGATAGTTGGATGAAATAAGCACTTTTCTGCCTCCTAAGTACCGGAGGAATGTAGAATATTTCAAATCCTTTTTTATTTTTTTGTAAGCTTCATTTTCTCTTTGTTGGATTCATCACAGTTCTATCAGCACTAGCATGCTGATAGAACTTATAAATAGTCAAAAAAGAATGTGCTATCTATTAGAATTAAACTTGATTTTTCTAAAAAGCTCTACAAATATGGAAGAAAGATTTCTATAAAAGGCCCTACAAATATTTCTCTAGAAGATCCTACAAATATAGAAGAAAGATTTCTCTAGAAGACCCTACGAATATAGTAGAAGAAATTCTCTAGAAGGTCCTACAAATATAGAAGAAAGATTTCTCTAGAAGGCCCTATAAATATAGTGGGAGGAATTCTCTAGAAGGCTCTACAAAAGTCAAAAATTTTTTATCATGAAATTTTAAAAATAGTTAGTATGTAGAAAGTTTCATGAAGTCCTATAAATATGTCTTATAATCTTTTTCTTGTAATCAAGTAAAGTTTTTAGAATTCAAATCTTTCTATCTTCTATTCTTACTCTTTCTCTACAATAGAATTTCTTCCTATCCCCTCCTAAGTCCATCAAATTTGGTATCAGAGCTACGAAAGATCCAGAGCCTCCATGAACTTTGTCCAATCCCAAATATCCAAACTCACCAAAGACAACTATGATAATTGGTGTATCCAAAGGAAGGCTTAGCTCGGATCTTTTGACGTTTGGGATCTTGTAAAAGATGGCTACATGAAGCCGATAGAAGATGAAGCAATGCTCACATAAGAGCAAAAGAAACAAAATAAGGAGTCAAAAAAGAAAGATAAGAAGGTCCTCTACCAAAGTGTAGATGAAGGTATATTCGAGATCATCGCCGGAGCCATAACATCAAAGGAGGCATGGGACTTACTACAAAAGGCACATAAAGGAGCAGAAAAGGTAAAAAAGATTCGGCTACAATCTTTGAGGTCTGAATTTGAATCTTTAAAAATGATAACTGGAGAATCAATTTTTCATTATTTTTCAAAAATGATATCTATAGTTAATCAATTGAAAAGAAATGGTGAAGAAATTACTAATGTTCGAGTCATGGAGAAAATTTTGTGCTCTTTAGATGCAAAATTTGACTTCATTGTTGTAGCCATTGAAGAATCAAAGAAACTGGAGGAGATGACTATAAAGCAACTCATGGGCTCTTTACAAGCACATGAACAAAAACTTTCTAAGAAGATGGAAGAAAAGCCCATTGAGCAAGTACTTCAAACAAATCTTACACTACAAGAAAAAAGTGATCCAAAAGATAAACAAATTTTCGTGGTCGAGGCCGTGGAAGAAGAGGAAGAGGTGAAAGATTCCATCAAGATCAACCACAAAGAAGTCAAGGAGACACAAGAGACTTCCATGCCCGAGGTCATGGTAGAGGAAGATTTTTTAATCCTAGAGGAAGAGGAAGGTATGCACAACAAGCACCACATTAGTTTGTTTGTAAAAAATATGGGCACTATGCTAAAGATTGTTGGTACAAAGATGATGCTAATTATATGGATGAGAAAATTTATTTTACAAAAGAACAAGAAGAAGAAGCAACCCTACTCTTGGCCTACAACAATACTACTGGTGTTGCCAAAAGAAGTACTTGGTATCTTGACACAAGTGCTAGCAATCATATGTGTGGCATCAAAGAGATGTTTTTTGAGATGGTTGAAATCTTCAAAGGCTCGGTGACTTTTGGTGATTTCTCTACAAGGCCAGTTCAAGGGAAAGGTAAAATCCTCATCAAGCTCAAAGATGGTATGCAAAATTTTATTTCGGATGTCTATTATGTTCCAAATATGAAAAGCTGTAGAAACCAGATCTAAGGTTTCAGGGTTAGATCTTGAAACTTTTTCAAGATCAGGGAGCGGAAGACTAAAATAAATCAAAATTTATCTTACAAAACCAGAGAATCCCTAGATCTAAGATCCTATTACATGATTATTATATGACATTAAATCAAAAATTAAAATATAAAGAGCAAGAACTACATGATCATATCAACATGTTTCTATACTACATCTAATGTATGTAAAATATAATAGATCAGATCTATTACCTTGCAAGTTAGATGTTCTAACTTTGCTGATCCAGGCTTGAGGATGATGTTGCAAGCTGCACATGCGTCCAGCCTCTAGGAGTCATCCACATGAGCCCACGAATCACGATCAGAAGTTCTGATCCAGGAAATCAGCACAGTATGCTAGTACTGTGCTGATCCTTCTTCGATAGTCGATCAGATACCTACTTCTTCTTGATTTGGACTCTTCCAAAGATGAGAAGTAGGAAAAAGAATTTTAGATGTGAGATACTCTCAGAAAACTCACAGATGGAGGAAAGAAAGAGGTGAACTCAGCAACCCTAGAAGAAGACCCTCTTCTTCTTCTCTTTGCTCTCACCTAGACACCTAGTCTTGTGTCTATTATATCTCCACGCCCCAACACTCTTTCTCTCTGATTTTCACACACCCAAAAGGTCTCTCAATGCTATATAATCCACAAAAATTTTAAAAAAAAATTCATCTTAAATAATGAGATATGAAGAGTCCTTGTCTAGGTCAAATACCTAGTCAAGAAAAATCCAAACAGGACAAGACAAGGGGTGCCCAAGAGCAAATACCTAGTCAAGAAAAATCCAAACAGGGCAAGACAAGGGGTGCCCAACTCTTGGGCGCCCCCTCCTTCTTTTTTAGCCATGGACCACCAACAAAGGGTGCCCAATATGTGCCATAAAAGTCACAAAAATCTAAAATAAAATCTGAAAAAAATTAGTGCCATAAGGAAAGAGTTTTGGTTTCCTAAAATTTTATCTCATAAAATTTGAAATCCAAACAAATTCTTACTTTGACTTTGTCCACAACCACATACCATGTAAGAGAGAAAGAGTGGAATGCTTTGGGCTTGCATGAAGGCCTGAGAGAGAAGGTTTTGTCGCACAAAATAAGAGAGAGTGGGCGTGAGGGGCTAAGGTGGCGCAAGGTGGAATCCTAGTCTTACTAAAGTTCAATCTATGACTTGTTCAAATTTGGTTTATCAATCCAAATCAAATCAAAACCAAATCAACCCAATTAAAATAGGTCTTAATCAAATTAAGAACTTAATTTAATCAGATTAAATTAAATTTAAATCTGATTTAATTTTTTAATCGAATTAGAAATTAGGTTGACCCAAGTCCTAATTGAACTAGGACTAGTTTTTTCTTGCACTTGGCTTATCCAATAAATCAATTGGACTTGATCGAATCAAGTCCAAACCAAATCTAATTAAATCATATTCAATTAGACTTAATCTCAGCCCATTGACTTAATCAAATTAAGCCAATTAGCAATCGAATTGCTAATCGATCCTCTTGCAACACTTACACTAGGTTAAATGTCAATCGTATTGATCGTTTAACCCTAGAACGATTTTTAATCGTTGATCAACCATCCAATTGGATCGTGAATTCTAATATGTGTGACCTCATAGGTCTGAACTTAAGTCGATAGCATAGGAATAAATTTTTGTACCAATCGAAGTGACCATCTAGCAATAGTACCCAACAGTCGGATAGATCGAATGTATAGAACAATATCCTTAGAACCCATACGGATATAGTTTTCATATAATTCATCTCCTTGACCAAAATGCTCATAGGACACCTCAGAGTTCCACTGTCAACTCTGATCAGATTGTCCACATTGTATTTCAAAATATCAAATCCATCTGATGGATTACCCTAGTCAAGATTTTGCTAAATTGAAATACAGCGACTCATTCTTCTCCAACTCTTGGAGTGGTCAATTCCATCTTGATCACACACCGACTTCGCAAGTACTTGACTGTGCCTAGAAGCCTTCCGTCACTGAATTAAAAATTCAGTTAGTCTAGTATCAAAGCACAGTGAGTTGCTTGTAAGTCACTGCGGCGATCTCAGGTCTAAGAGACACTTATACCTATATCTCATCAGAGATATTTTCGACAGCAGAATACTCTAGAGTTGGTCACATTCAATGATGATGTACCCTTACATCTCACCTGTATGCCATACCAGTATCTTCACACTCCTTGATTAAGAGGACAACCAATCCATATGGCCTACAGCGACCTATGCTCGATAGAAGCTGTCATCCTTATTAACAGCCTATCATTTGGTCGTGAATAATTTTAAGGACTAATCGATAAATCCTCTCTTTATCGAACCTAAATAGTCCTAAGGACTTCATCACAACAACGGAGTTCATTAGAAGATGAAAACTTGTGATGAAAATATCAAAAATATATTTTATTTATTAACAAATCAATTACAATACAAGGTTGCTCAACCGTCAACAGATTGACGATTGACTTTTGGGATATATTTTTCAACAACTCCCACTTGTCCTAAAGCCACTCGGCACAGTATCTAATACCCATCTTCGACTTGTGATTGTCGAACTTCTTTATCGCCAGAGCTTTAGTGAAGGGGTCGGTCAGGTTCTCCTTTCCATCAATTTTCTGAAGGTCGACATCACCTCGATCCATGATCTTCCGGATCAGGTGGAAGCGGTGCAAAATATGCTTCGTCCACTGATGTGCTTTGGGTTCCTTCACCTGAGCAATGGTACCAGTACTGTCGCAGTAGAGCAAGACCGAACCATCGATGGAAGGGGCCACTCCGAGCTCGATGATGAATTTTCTCAGCCACACAGCTTCCTTCACGGCATCCGTGCTGCGATGTACTCCACCTCACAAATAGAGTCTGCCACAGTATGCTACTTGGAACTCTTGCAGCAGATGGCTCCACCATTCAGAGTAAAGATATAACCCGACACGCTTCTGCTGTCATCATGGTCAGATTGAAAACTGAAGTCTGTGAACCCCACAAGTTTCAGATCTAACTCGCCATAAACCAACCATTGGTCCTTAGTATTTATCAAATACTTAAGGATGGCTTTAACCACTTTCCAGTGATTTTCTCCAGGATCAGATTGATTTTTACTCACTACTCCTAGTGAGTATGCCACATCTGACCTTGTACATGTCATGGCGTACATGATAGATCCCATAGCCGAAGCATATGAGACTCTATTCATATGCTCTCTTTCTTCAGGAGTTGTCGGACAATCCTTCTTAGAGAGAGAAATTTCATGGCCTATCAGTAGATAGCCCTTCTTGAAATTTTTCATGTTGAACCTCTTCAGCACAGTGTCTATGTACGTAGATTGGGACAACCCAAGAATCCTTTTAGATCTATCCCTATAGATCTTCATACCTAGGATGTAGGATGCTTCACCCAAGTCCTTCATAGAGAACTGTGATGACAACCAAACTTTTATTTTCGGTAGTGCAGGGATGTCATTCCCGATTAACAGAATGTTATCCACGTACAAGATAAGGAATACCACAACTACACTATTTGCCCATTTATAGATGCAGGGCTCTTCTCTATTCTTAATGAAGCCATACGTTTTGATCACCTTATCAAAATGCATATTCCAACTCCGAGAAGCTTGCTTCAATCCATAAATGGATCTCTGAAGCTTGCACACCTTAGACTCATTTGTGGATGTAAACTCCTCAGGTTGTATCATATACACCTCTTCGATCAGCTCTCCATTCAAGAAAGCTATCTTTACATACATCGTCAGATCTCATAATCCAGATGGGCAGCTATTGCAAGCATTATCCGAATGGATTTGAGCATTGCCACAGGGAAGAATGTCTCGTTATAGTCAATACGATAATGTTGACGATATCCCTTGACAACCAGACGGACTTTATAGGTCTCCACCTTTCCATCTGCGCCCCTCTTTCTTTTGAAGTCCCATTTACACCCAATGGGTTTAACCCCTTCAGGTGGGTCAATCAATGTCCATACATCGTTGACCTTCATGGACTCCATTTCGATTTTTATGGCTTCAAGCTATTTCTCGAAATCAGGTCTCCATATTGCATCCATATAGGTGATCAGATCCTCATCATTCTCATCGAGTTCGATGAGATCACCGTTCCAGACCAAGAAACCGTAGTATCTATCCGACTGATGTGGTACTCTATCGGATCGCCTTAATGGTGCAGGTACATTGGGCTTCAGATATAATCTAATCAAATCCGACTCAGGTTCAGCTATTGGTGTCGGTCCTTCTACCTGTTGAACTTCATCAAGTTCAATCTTAGAGGCAACGGTTCCTTCACCAAGGAACTCTTTTTCTAAAAAGGTTGCCTTAAGGCTGACGAACACTTTTTGTTCATCAGCATGATAGAAAAAATATCTTTTGATCTCTTTGGGGTACCCAATGAATGTGCATTTGTCAGACCTAGATCCAAATTTATCTGTAACTAACCGTTTGACATAGGCCGGGCACCCCCAGATCCTAAGCTGTGAAAGTGCTGGCTTATGCCCTGTCCATATCTCATATGGAGTCTTAATTACAGACTTACTTGGAACCCTATTTAACAGATAACAGGCTGATTCGAGTGTATATCCCTAAAAAGATATCGGCAAGCTGGCAAAATCCATCATGGATCGGACCATGTCTAACAGAGTCCGATTTCTCTTTTCAGACACATCATTATGCTGTGGTGTTCCTAGAGGAGTCCATTGAGAGAGAATCTCATTCTCGCCTAAATATGTGAGAAACTCACCAGAAAGATATTCTCCTCCTCGGTCAGACCGAAAAATTTTAATACTCTTTCCAGTTTATTTTTCTACTTCACTTCAGAATCATTTGAATATTTCAAATGAATCCGACTTATGTTTCATCAGATAGATATATCCATATCTGGATAGATCATCCGTGAAAGTGATGAAGTAGAAATATCCACCTCTTGTACTTGTACTCATGGGCCCGCATACATCAGTGTGTACTAGTCCCAAGAGCTCAGTAGCTCTTTCACCTTTTTCAGTAAAAGGTGACTTGATCATTTTACCAAGAAGACAGGACTCACAGGTTGGAAGTGATTCACAATCACTGACTTCGAGGATTTACTCTTGAGTCAACCTGTTTATCCTGTACTTGTTTGTATGACCTAGCCTACAGTACCATAAGTAGATATCTGATACATTATCTAATGTAGGGTGCTTGCCTGTAGAATAGACTACGTTAACAGGTTGTGATAACATATACACACCATTGTTCAAATATCCACAAAAAATAGTAACACCATTCATAATGATATTACAAACTTGTTTCTTTATTGAAATTTCATAATCATTTTTGACCAGAAGGTCTACTGAAATAACATTTAAAAAAACTAAGATAGAAATGATAATCATTAAGAACAACGATATGGGACTCAAATATAAGTTTCAAGATTCCTAATGCTAGAACTGGAACTGATCTTCCATCTCTAACATTCAAGAACCTCTCGTCTTGCTCGAATCTCCTACTGACCTGCAATCCCTGCAACGAATTGCAAATATGGTAAGGGCTATCGGTATCCAATACCCAGTCAGTTATATCACAAATAGAAAAATTGCAAGAAGTTATCATATAAATACCTTGCCCAACAATAGCTTGCTTCTTTCTCTGCCTGTTCGGGTCTAGGGAGGCAATGTATTGAGGATAGTTCCTCTTCCAGTGCCCTCGCTTCTTGCAAAAGAAGCATTCAGCTTGACTCTTATCGAGCTTGATCTTTCTGATCTGGCCCTGCACTGATGTCCCAGCCTGAACTTGCACCTTCTTCACTTTCTTCTTCTTGTTCTTCTTTCCTTTCTCAAAAGGTCGAGAACCAGAAGATGAACCTCCCATTAAGTTCACCGACTCCTTGTGGAGTTGGTAATCCTTCTCAAAGTTCTGCAGCAACCCTAGTAACCCGTGGTAGTTTACTTTAGACTTTGTCATTCTATAATGAGTGAAGAATGGGAGATAAGACTTGGGCAGCGAGTTCAATATTGCATCTTTCCCAAACTGCTCATGCAAGGAAAAATCAAGCTTGCTCAAATGCTCCATCAGCTCGATCATGTACAATACATGATCAGTGACAGAGGCACCATCCTACATTTTGGCGTTAAAAATGGCACAACTAGTCTTGTGCCTCTCCATGTCATCGGGTGTGCCAAGGGCATCCTCCAACACTTGAAGCATGTCCTTTGACTGAGCCGTCTCAAATCTGTAATTGAACTCATTGCTCATGGCAGCCAGCATTATGCAGCGCATCGTGGTCCGATCACTGAGCCACTTCTGGTAAGTATCTCTGACTATTCCACGTGCATTGGTAGCTGGCTCTTCAAGTGCAGGATCCGTTATCACATATAGGATCCGTTCATGCTCTAGGACTATCTTCAACTTTCGGTACCAGCTACCGAAGTTGGGTCCCACCAAATTTTCATTGTCCAACAATGATCGAAGAGATAGGAAAGTGGCCATATCCGTACAAAGAAAAACCATAACCTAATTAGTAATTGATTCATTAAATCTAAAGATTTGGATTTTAATCAAAAAGTTTCTCCCACTATTTTATTCGAATTGGTAGCCTCTACCTTCAATTCGAAAAATTATCCTAATTCCTTAGTGGGTACTAGAATCCACTTAGACTGCACATAAGCCCAACTTTGGTTGGCCAATCCATGTACATCTAAGGATAGATTCATAATCAATTATTTCTCTAAATAATTTTTAGTAATTTTAATTTTTCTCCAGTCCCTAATCAGTAGGCTTTGGCCTCCACTGAAAAGGTCTGGTTAGGTCCAACCATTAACATGACCATACTTGGCCCATCTAGCCAATGAATGATTAGGCCCAACTTTGGTTGACTAACCTAACTACCACTTAGAAAGATACAGTCAAGAAATCATATTATGAATGATAATTCCATCAGTCGATAAGCACCAGACCTTTGGGCCTCCAATGATTATCCAACTGATGGACCCATTATCATCCACTTAATGGGAGGCTATGATCTAGTTATCACCATAACTATTTCATTTTAAGGACCTAATAATTTTAGAGGATTTAATTAATTTAGAGGAGGAGGTCAGATGAACCAGCTTATCATGATCCTCCCACTGGCTTCACCAAGTCAGCTTAAGGAAGACCATTAAAAGGGCTGATCTAGGAGCACCTAAATCAGTCACACTGATTTACCTAGCTGACATGGGTCAGCTCGAATAGTCAAGTGATCCGATCAAAATATAATTTCATCAAGAGGTCAGGTAAGTTCGATCGATGGGAGGGTCTGCCAAAGCTTGCCTTAGACACCATCAGAAATGACCAGGTAAGCAGGCTGCTAATTAAAAATTACTGGTCTGGTTTACCTCAGACATCAACTGATTTAATTAGTTTCGATTAGATCAACCTAACAGTTCGTGCTAGACCGCTTAGCCAAAAATCAAGTCCATTTGGTTTTCGTTAAAGACATGGACTTGACCAACTACAACTTTTGTAATTGATCTAGAGAATCCTTGACCTAATCTAAGACAACAATTGATTAGATTTAGGCAATTCTCTAATTAAGTCCATCTTTAATCTAACCTTAGGTCTAACCCAATTAATGGACCTAATTTTCACTAACACATTAACCCAATGTGTTATGGTTTGTGTCTTAGGTTCTTCAATTCACAATCCTAGAACTTAATCAAATAATTTCTTAATTCTCAATTAAGTTTTGGGCTGAGGATTGGGGTTCGATTTTTCAAAAATAATTTTCATATTTATAAAATATTTTTACAACATGGTTCTATCAACCAAATTGTATGTTTGATTCATAATCAAAATGTAAGTAAAATAAGCATGAAACTATTTTAGATCTAATCTAAACAGATTCATGTAATTGAAATAATTTCAACTTTAAACTGCGTAAATTTTTTAGACAAATATATGATGGTTCTTTTTGCGAAAATTATTAACAAAGAGATTTTATTTTAGATTTAAATACTTTTTAAATCTAATAAATTATAGATTTAATCTGAATCACATCTAACAAATTTATGATTAAAGATAGATCTACACGAATTAGGATAACTTTTGCACTGTAAGGGGTAAACCTTACAGCAGGATAACCTACAGTTCGTGATTGATCTAAAAATTTTAATTTTAGATTTAACAATCAGATTATAAATTAGATCTAATCTAAGAAATAATCTAAGCATGTATAAATAATCATGTAATAAACAACCTAGGTTCTGATACCAATTGTAGGAACCAGATCTAGGATTTCAGGGTTAGATCTTGAAACTTTTCCAAGATCAGGCAGCGGAAGACTAAAATAAATCAAAATTTATCTTATAAAATTAAAAAATCTCTAGATCTAAGATCCTATTACATGATTATTACATGGCATTAAATCAAAAATTAAAATATAAAGAGCAAGAGCTATATGTTGATCATATCAACATGATTCTATACTACATCTAATGTATGTAAAATATAATAGATCGCTCTATTACCTTGCAAGTTAGACGTTCTAACTTTGTTGATCCGGGCTTGAGGATGATGTTGTGAGCTGCACATGCATCCGACCTCTAGGAGTTATCCACACGAGCCCATGAATCACGATCAGAAGTCCTAATCCAGAAAATCAGCACAGTATGCTAGTACTATGCTGATTCTTCTTCGATGATCGATCAGATGCCTCCTTCTTCTTGATTTGGATTTTTTTAAAGACGAGAAGTAGGAGAAGGAGTTTTAGATATGAGACACTCTTAGAAAACTCACAGATGGAGGAAGGAAAGAGGAGAACTCAGCAACCCTAGAAGAAGATCCTCTTCTTCTTCTCTTTGCTCTCACCTAGACACCTAGTTTTGTATCTATTATATGTCCACACTCCAACACTCTTTCTTTCTAATTTTCACATGCCCCAAAGGTCTCTCAATGATCTATAATCCATGAAAATTTCAAAAAAAAAAATTATCTTAAATAATGAGATATGAAGAGTCCTTGTCTAGGTCAAATACCTAGTCAAGGAAAATCCAAACAAGGCAAGACAAAGGGTGCCCAACTCTTGGGTGCCCCCTCCTTTTTCTACCATGGACCACCAGAAAAGGGCACACATATGTGCCATAAAAGCCACAAAAATCTCAAAAAAAATCTGGATAAAATCAGTGCCATAAGGAAAGGGTTTTGGTATCCTAAAATTCTATCTCATAGAATTTGAAATCCAAACAAATTTCTACTTTGACTTGGTCCACAACCACATACCATGTAAGAGAGAAAGAGTGGAATGCTTTGAGCATGAGTGAAGGCCTGGGAGAGAAGATTTTATCGCACAAAATAAAAGAGAGTGGGCATGGGATGCTAAGGTGGCGCAAGGTGGAATCCTAGTCTTACTAAGGTTCAATCTATGACTTGTTCAAATTTGGTTTCTCAAATCAAATCAAACCAAAATTAAATTAACCCAATTAAAATAGATCTTAATCAAATTAAAAAACTAATTTAATTAGATTAAATTAGATTTAAATTTAATTTAATTTTTTAATCGAATTAGAAATTAGGTTGACCCAAGTCCTAATTAAACTAGGACTAGTTTTTCTTTGCACTTGGCTTATCCAATAAATCAATTGGACTTGATCCAATCAAGTTCAAACCAAATCTAATTAAATCATATTCAATTAGACTTAATCTCAGCCCATTGGCTTAATCAAATTAAGCCAATTAGCAATCGAATTGCTAATCGATCCTCCTGTAACACTTGCACTAGGTTAAATGTCAATCGTATTGATTGTTTAACCCTAGAATGATTTTTAATCATTGATCAACCATCCGATCGAATCGTAAACTCTAATATGTCTGACCTCATAGGTCCGAACTTAAGCCGATAGCATAGAAATAAATTTTTGTACCAATCAAAGTGACCATCTAGCAATGGTACCTGACGGTCGGATAGGTCGAATGTGTAGAACAACATCCTTAGAACCCATACGGATATAGTTTCCATATAATTCATTCCCTTGACCAAAATGCTCATAGGACACCTCAGAGTTCAACTGTCAACTTTGATCAGGTTGTCCACATTGTATTTCAAAATATCAAATTCATCTGCTAAATTGAAATACAGCGACTCATTCTTCTCCAACTCTTGGAGTGGTCAATCCCATCTTGATCACACTTCGACTTTGCAAGTACTTGACTGTGCCTAGAAGCCTTCCGTCATTGAATTAGAAATTCAGTTAGTCCAGTACCAAAGCACGGTGAGTTGCTTGCAAGTCACTGAGACGATCTCAGATCTAAGGGACACTTATACCTATATCCCATCAGAGACATTCTCGACAACAGAATACTCTGGAGTTGGTCACGTTTAATGATGATGTACCCTTATATCTCACCTGTATGCCATACCAGTGTCTCCACACTCTTTGGTTAAGAGGACAACCAACCCATATGGTCTATAGTGGCCTATGCTCGATAGAAGCTGTCATCCTTATTAACAGCCTATCATTTGGTCGTAAACAGTTTTAAGGACTAATCGATAAATCCTCTCTTTATCGAATCTAAATAGTCCTAAGGACTTCATCACAATAATAGAGTTCATTAGAAGATGAAAACTTGTGATGAAAATATTAAAAATATATTTTATTTATTAATAAATCAATTACAATACGAGGTTGCTCAATCGTCAACAGATCGACAATTGACTTTTGGGATATATTTTCCAATAAAAGCAACATTCTTAGTTTGGGTCAATTACTTGAAAAGGGCTACGACATTCACATGAAAGAATTGGACCTTTCTATTAGAGACAACAATAACACTCTTATTGCACATATTTCTATGTCAAAAAATAGAATGTTTGAGTTGAGTTTGCATGTTGATGATTCTTCCTGTATGATGGCATAAATTTTTGATGATTCTATTCTATGGCATCTTAGATATGGACATTTAAACTTTGATAAACTAAAACTTTTGTCCAGCAAAAATATGGTGATAGGGATGCCTTGGTTGAAAATGCCCAAGAAAAAATATGAAACTTGTATAGTTGGAAAGCAACAAAAGAAAATTTTCATTTCAGGAAGGTCAAAAAGAGCAATAAAACCATTGGAGCTGATACATTCAGATGTTTGCGGGCCGATCAAACTAATGTCTATGGGAGGTAACAAATATTATCTCTCCTTCACTGATGATTATTCTGAAAAGATATGGATTTATTTGCTGAAAGAAAAGAATGAAGTATTTCAAAAATTTAAAGAATTAAAGTCTCTTGTTGAGAAACAAAGTGGTTTTCAAATTAAAGCTTGGAGATCGGATCACGGCGGTGAGTATTTATCTAATGAGCTTTCAAAATTTTTTAAAGAATATGAAATTTCTCATCAAGTTACTATGCCTTATTCACCTCAACAAAATGAAGTTTCAGAAAGAAAGAATAGAATTATTTTAAATATGGTTCGATGTATGTTAAAAGATAAAAATATGCCTAAAGAATTTTGGGGAGAAGCAGTTGCTTATGCAGTTTATTTGTTGAACAGATTTCCTTCAAAAAGACTTTACAATATGACACCCGAACAAGCATGAAGTTCATATAAGCCTAAGGTTGATCATCTTTGCATCTTTGGGAGTGTTGCTTATGTCAAAGTGCCCGAAGAGAAAAGGACCAAACTTGATGACAAAGGAGAAAAGTGTATTCTTTTAGGCTATGCTAAAAATTCAAGCGGCTATAAGCTGTATAATCCTATTACAAAGAAAGTGATCTTCTCAAAGGATGTTGATTTTGATGAAAAGCAAATATGGAGTTAGCAAGATAATAACAAAATACAAAAAAATAAGGAATATATATTGAAGAAGAAGAAGAGCCAAAGCATCAAGAAGAAATTTCATCAACCCACAATAAAATTCAAGACATCCATCTCCATAAAAAAGTTCAAGTAGAAGAGTACACAAAAATCGGAGTATCCAAGAATTGCTTGACGTCACAAGGCATCTTGATGCTAATAATTATAGTATGTTTTGCCTTTTTGCAGATTGTGATCCAATTGAGTTCCATGATACAAATAAAGAAGAAAAATGGAGAAATACCATGCATGAACAAATTTTATCAATCGAGAAGAATGACACCTGAGAACTCATAAATCTTCCCCAAGATCATCAAGCGATTGTAGTTAAATGGGTGTACAAAACAAAGACAAATATGCAAGAAGAGAAATTGAAAAATATAAAGCTCATTTGATGGTGAAAGGCTACAAACAACAATATGGTATTGATTATGATGAAGTTTTTTCTCCAGTTGTTCGAATGGAGATGGTACGTCTTCTTATTTCTTTAGCGGCTCAAATAAAATATAAAATTTCTCAAATGGATGTAAAATCAGCTTTCTTGAATGACTATTTGGATAAAGAAGTCTACGTAGAACAACCTTTGGATTTTATTCAAAAAAGACAGGAAGACAAAGTCTACAAACTCAAAAGAGCTCTTTATGGATTGAAACAAGCTCCACGAGCCTGGAATACAAGGATTGACAAATATTTTGTTGAAAATGATTTTTGAAAATGCCTTCGTGAACATTCTCTTTATATAAAGATTAATAATATTAGTGGTGTTCTATTTATCTGCCTATACACTACAAGAAATTTGATTTTTTGCGACGAAATTTTTTCGTCGCTAAAAATCTTATTTTCGTCGCTAAAAGTATTTACGACAAAATATATCATCGCTAAAAATTTGTAGAGAAAGCCTCGTAGCAAAAGACCTTAGCGACGAAAATATTTTATTTCGTCGCAAAAAATAGTAAACCCAGACGACGAAGTTATGTACTGTATTAGTGACGAAAATATTTTGTCGCAAGAGCTTAAATTTTCGTCGCTAAAATTGCAACGAAAAAAAATTTCGTCGCTAAATATTTTGATTAAAAAAAAATTTTTCTTATTTTTGGCGACGAAAATGAATTTCGTCGCAAAACTTAGCGACGGATTTCATCGCAAAATAATTTGTCGCAAAAATTTCGTCGCAAAAATTGCGACAAAAAAAATGTTCGTCGCTATAATTGCGACGAAAAAAAAATTTCGTCGCTATAATAGCAACGAAATAAAAATTTCGTCGCTAAAAGGGCGACGAAATAAAAAATTTCGTCGCTATAATGGCGACGAAATAATAATTTCGTCGCTATAATTGCAACGAAATAAAAATTTCGTCGCAAAAAGTTTAAATTTTTAGCGACGAAACTTTTTTTTCGTCGCAAAAATAGCAACGAAATAATTTCGTCGCAAAAATTACGACGAAAAAAAAATTTCGTCGCTATAATGGCGACGAAATAATAATTTCGTCGCTATAAGGATGACGAAATTAAAAAAATTTATCGCCATAATTATGATGAAATAAAAATTTCATCGCAAAAAGTTATAATTTTTAGCGACGAAACTAAGACTTTCGTCGCAAAAATAGCAACGAAATAAAAAATTTTATCGCAATGAATAATAAATGTTTTACTTTTTTGGGTTCACAAATTTTTTTGCGATGAAATTAATATTTCATCGCTAAAATAAATTTTGGATAAAAAATAAAATTTTTATTAATTTTCCAAAAAAACCTGCTCAAATACAAATTATCTAATCAAACATATTTTAAATAAACAGTATGTTAACACAATAAAAATATTCTAAGTCAAAAGACCAATTTCAAATAACAAAAAGTTTCATAACCATCTTTGCCATATACAAAAATATAAGTCCATACACCATTTTAAATTTAAAATAAGTACAAACTAAGTATGATCTGACTCATTGGCCTCGTTCCCTCCTCCAGGCGTCGATCCCTGACCCGATACATGTCGCGATGGTGGTGCAGAGGCGGCATCATGTGACTGTAGAGGTGCTAACTCAGAAGCATCAATACCGAGCCGTCCCGCCACCGCAGCTACGATCCTCTCGAGCGTCTGACTACGATTCATCCAGTAACTAATCTGATCTTGCATCATGCTCATGGATATCCTAACTGCCTCTGGCACCGATGCATCATCAGACCGGTCGGATGACGAACTGCGTGATTTTTTGGACCGCATGCTATGACCAGATCCTAGCTGCCGCCCGAGGACGGTATCCAAAATTGTATCATCTGTCATCAAACAAACCTACTGCGATCCAGTATCACCATCAGATCCCACCTCCCTCGTCGCCTGCTCTCTCAATTCTAACATTTTTTTCTTCACAATAAACCAAATAAAATCATAAATTTTTTTCAAACTCTTTAAAAGTATTCAAAATGTAGAGTAATGATACTTACATGACGCTGAATCACCTCCTCGGTCACGAACTCGCCACTCTTGTTTTGATAGAATTTAGCATAGGCGTCGACTCCGGATAGTCCCTGTTCAAACAAAAAAAAAAGAAAAAAAAGATATCAAAATAATGTAAATATTTAATAAAAAGTTACAAAGTATGATTGCAAATGTAGTTACGTACCATCCTCTTCATTCCCTGTGCAAAAAAGGCACTTCCTTGCGTGTGAATAGAATCAATCTTGCTCCTATTCACCTTATTCGCCTCCGATCGTCGCTACAAAATACATACAATTATAACCAATAAAGGATATAATATAATTAAAAAAATTTGAAACACTAGACATACCTGAAATGCCTCACTTCCAAAATGCTCACATAACCACCGCCAATCGTCACTAGACCCAGCCCAATTTCTGTATGGCTGGGTCACAGGATCAATCCCCTTCGCCTGCAGCTCATTGCAGTATTTATGAAGCCTACATCGCCGATCTCTGTATCTATTTGCAGCTATTTTGAGAATACATGCCGTCACTTCTTCGTCAGTGCAATCCTCGAAGTCAATATTATCCTACACAGTAATCATACCAAAAAGTAAATACATGAAATTATTCATATAATAAAAAATTTATTTATATAACCAAAAATAATATGGATCATGTAATGATATGCAAGACATCCAAATTTAATTCTTACCCTGATGTGAGAGACTAGAGCATCACGGTATCGAGGAGCTACATGCTTGAAACTTTCAGCAGCCCACGGAAAATGATTCCACATATACAAACTGATCTCATTTGCGACGATACTAGCCTCTGTGCCAACCGGATGATCTCGAAATATATGTACCTTCAGTTTTTCATTGTGTGTATGCACATATTTTTCCAAAACAAGACCCCTACTAGGACCACGCACTGCACGTCGATGCTGTGTTCCTACATGTAAAAATTGATGAAATGAACATATATCATGTATCACTAAATGCATATAACCAAAAAATATATATGGTTTATAAATTGATAGAGATATACCTGTAAGGAGATGATGCTGCGGTACCATGGCCTCCGGCTGGGCAAGCTCTGGCTGAGCACTAGGCGGCTCTGTGGACTCGGGCAATTGAGTCTCATCTAAATCCTCTGACTCATCATGCAAAATGCTAAAGTGAGGATGTGTATCATCAAGCGGAGCCTGCTGCCTACCCCGTGAATGTCTACGTCCAGGACCAGTCATGATGCTGCAATGATTAAAATAATTTAAATCAGTAAGTAATCAAAAAAACTCAAGTATTACATGATATAATAAAAAAAAATAAATTGAATTACTTATTCATATTAATTATTGTTCTCAGATTCTGAACTCGTGTCCATATAGTCATCTTCGACGGGAGTCATAGAAGACTTCGACCCTGAAGTACTATCATCATTGTCGTTAACAAAGTCATTATTGGATCGTGCTCGTGTCTGTGCCCTTATCGATGATCCAACAACAGAAACATCCTCAGGTTCATAGTCGTCTCTTTGTAATTGTCCTATGTCAATCGTATCATCTGGCACTAATATGTTATCTGGTGCTTGCATTTGATATGCTTCGTTTTCAATAATTGCACAGACTTCATTCTCAAGATGTTCATCGTTCGGGCATGTGAAAAGTGCAGGATCAAACAAATGCCTATGCTGAGCCCTTATTGCAACTCGCCAAGGCTCTTTCATTTTGTTATCATCAATATACCACACTAGTCTTGCTTGCTTTGCAAAAATATAAGGATCACTTTCATACCATACATGACCAGTGTGGACACTGACAAGTTGAGGATCTATAACAATTGGCCTGTGTCGTCCTAAGTCATACCATCGATACTTGAATAACACAATCCGTCGAAGACCACTATATCTCAACTCTATAACCTCATGCAGAACACCAAAAAAATCTATTATTTCACCCTTGTGCTCGCCCTCCACACTTATTCCACAATTCTGTGTGGTTCGATCACGATCGCGATCTTCCGTTAAGAATCGCACACCATTGACTATGCATGCTGAATATACTGATACACGTCTGTCAGATTTTCGTGCAAGTGCAGCTAAGTCATTACTGATACAGCTAGGATTGTCTATACGTAGCTGAGCTATCTATAATTAAAAGAACAATAAGCAGGTTAAATTTGACAAAATAAATACTATATAAACAAACTTTTAATCATGGATGAACATGAACATAACTTACCCGTTCGTCAAACCATGATGCGAATTGATTCCTATGTCGTGCCGCTGCTAATGTAGGATTACTTCTTCTGAGCTCACTTTCGTGTTCTCTGAAGTGATACAGTAATACCATGTATATTTTAATTTAGAGTCCACGTGCATTCATTGATATATCAACAAATAAAAATTAAATATATATACTCACATCATGTAGGCTTCTACCTCCTCGCAATTGTTTAGCACATACCAATGCATGTCATCCGTTTCTTGTGGTGTCAACATTCGAAAAACTTTTTTACCATATGGTCGGGCAACATTGGAGAACACGGACAATCCATCGGTCAGAATCTTGTCAACATCAATATTCCGCTGTGGCCTTGTAAATTTGGTCTCCACTCGTCGAAGGTACATAGAGCAGAACGTCAGACATTCATTCATAACATGTGCCTCTGCTATTGAACCTTCAGGCCGTGCTTTGTTAGTGACGGCACTCTTGTATTCACGCATCTCCCTATTCAATAAATTATCAATTGATATCACATATAATAAGAATACAATAATGAATAATAAATATTACAATATCATGCAATTACCTTTCAATTGGGTACATCCATCTTGTATGTACTGGCCCACCCAATCTAGCCTCATGTGGAAGATGAACAGAAAGATGCACCATGATATCAAAGAAGACAGGAGGGAATATCATCTCGAGCTTACAGAGAGTAATGATAATCTTCTTCTCCAATATGTTGATCTGACTTCGTCTCAATGTCTTCGCACATAAGTCTCGAAAATAAGTTCCCAGATCAAGTAACGCATCACACACATTATCCGGCAACAATCCACGCAAACCAACTGGGAGCACATGCTGTAGAATTACATGATAATCATGACTTTTCATCCCGACGATCTTCCCATCTTTCGACTTGATGCACCGTTTCAAGTTTGAGGCGTATCCATCAGGAAACCTCACTGATCTCAAATATGAAAGAAATTGATTTCTCTCTCTTCGATTCAGTGTATAACATGCCAATGGCTTCACCATCCTATCCCCTCGTCGAATCAAATGTAATTTCTTTCTAATCCGCATATCCTCTAAGTCAAGACGAGCCTTCACGGTATCCTTTGTTCTTCCTTCGATATTGAGAATGGTATAAAATACATTATCAGATATATTCTTTTCAATATGCATGACGTCAAGATTATGTCGAAGAAGAAGCGTTTTCCAATATGGAAGATCAAACAACTTGCTCTTTTTTCTCCAATTTCCGATACTTGTTCGCACCCCTACTTGGCTGGCCAGACCCTTACCAAATATGACATCCTGTGGGTTTGGTAACTGATTTAAAATATTGTCCGTAGACCAGAATCTTGGCTGCGCACGTCGTTCATGCTTGCCATTGAACTTAAGACTTCTCCTCCATCTATGATCATCTGGCAAGAAACGTCGATGGCCGGTAAAACAAATCTTTCTGCGAATACGGTCTGATGTAATATCATCGTTACAAGTTGGGCATGCTTTATACCCTTTTGTACACCATCCAGAAATATCGCCATATGCAGAAAAATCATTAACTGTCCAAAGCAATGCTGCATGCATACGAAAGATGCCTCCTACAACATGATCATATGTTTTGCATCCTTCTTCCCACAAATATTGTAACTCTTCGATCAATGGCTCTAAAAATATGTCTATGTCTCTTCCAGGGGCACGGGGACCCAGGATCAACAAGGCCAATAGATTAAAAGGTGATTTCATGCACTTCCATGGTGGTAAATTATAAGGAAATACCATAACAGGCCACATACTATAAGCAGTACTAAGATTACCATATGGATTAAATCCATCTGTTGCCAACCCTATCCTGACATTTCATGAATCAGCTGCAAACCATGGATGTTCACGATCAAAATGTTTCCATGCATCTCCATCTGATGGATGTCTCATGACATCATCGTCCATATTATTTACCTCCTTATGCCACCGCATGTCACAAGCAGTATGCCTCGACATGAACAATCGACGCAATCGTGGTGTAATCGAAAAGTACCGCAGAATCTTGCATGGTATTTTCTTTTTCTTCTTATCCTTACCACGACTTTCTTTCCATCTACTTGAATGATAAATTGGACATGCTTGTAGATCTTGTTTATCCTTCCGAAATAGAACACAATCATTCGGACATGCATGTATCTTTTCACAGCGTAGGCCCAAGTCATCGACTCCCAAACCGAATCCTTTCAATAATTTTTTGGCTTCATAATGACTTGACGGAAGTAACTCTCCCTCTGGCAGTAAGTCCTTCAAAAATTTGAGCAACCAATTAAACGAGTTGTTTGACCACTTACCAAGTGTCTTCATGTGTAATAACTTTATTACGGCGGACAACAGAGAGTACTTCTTACAACCAGGATAAACATCACTTTGTGCATCTCTTAATAGATGCTCGAATCTATCATTTATAGATATATTAATGTCCTCTTCAGCTTCTTGTCTCGGAATGGAATGCTGATGTTCTGCTCTCGCTTCTACATTTACTTCAAATAATTTCGGATGAAGATCCTCTAAAATTTCTCTATCTTCTTCAGCAAGTGTTTGTCTTTCACGACTGCATGATCCACCGACTGACGACGGATTTATGGGACTCCTGGACAACATGTTCGAGCTAGTCGGCAAATCTTCACCATGACAAGTCCATCTCTTGTAAGTCACATCTATACCGTATTCGTATAAATGATTCTGAATGTCCGATAAGGTACACCAAAATAAATTCCTACATCGACGACATGGACAACGAGCTTTCCCATCTTCTCTAGTATGATTGGACGCCACATTCATAAAAGTCGTCACACCCGTAATATACTCGGCACAGAACTTATCACGCAAAGACATCCAACCACGATCCATACCTACATATTTATGATGCAAACTATACAATCAATTTTATGTAATAATAGTTGACTAACGCCTTATATCTCCTACCTATAGGGTGATGGTCCTATTCCATTCAGGAACGTAAGAATTTAATATTGCAATATATGTCTTGTATACCAAAAAAATTTCGGCGGCATTTCGACGCAGTTCTCCAGATACACAAGCATTAAAATTGTGCTATGTATCCAGAGAACATGATCGAAAATACTGACAAAACTCTACGATATAGAAGCACATGTGTTGCAATATTAAATTCATTCACGTGCCCAAACTGTCCACGAGGACAATTCGAGAATAGTGTGTAAAGCACCAATATTTTTTTCATAAAAAAAATATTAGTTTTTGCACGCTATCCTCGAACAGAAATTCTAAGGCTTATAAATTTTTTATGCTACAATTAATATATTATTATTAAAAAAAATATTTTAAAAATATTTTTAAATCATGATTAAAATTAATTATATCAAACAAATAATTATATCTAACATTATATCTAATTACTAAAATAATAAATAATTATTTTTAATGACTAAAATTTATTTAAAAAAATTAAAAAAATATATAAATTAAAAAATTGGTTTCACCTTCAATCGTGAGCAGTGATGGTGACAATCCGCGGCAACCGGCAGTGGCGGCCTGGCGGTGGCGCGGCGGTGGCGGCCCGACGGCGATGCGGCGGTGGCGGCCTGGCGGCGACGCGGCGGTGGCGGCCCGGCGGTGACGCGGCGGCAGCTGCGGTGGCCCTACGAAAACAAAAAAACCAGACAGACTGAGAAAGGGAGGGAGAGGCCGGCATGGCGGCGGCGGACGAAGGCGTGGAGCTGGCGGGGGGAGAGGCCGGCGTGGCGGCGGAGGAAGGCGAGGACGGCGTCAGGCTCGTCGGGGGTGGTGATGTGGAGGAGTGATTTGGAGGCGACGAGGGCCTTATCCTTGGCCGGCGAGGAAGAATAGGAGGAGGAGGTACTCATTTCGGTGGCGGCCGGCGAGGAAGAATAGGAGGAAAGCATGGAAGGAGGAGGAAAGGGAGGGCGGAGAGGTGGCCGCCACCTTCGTTTTATGGATTGGAGGGTTAGGGTTTCGACGGATTGGAGGGAACCGGAGGGAAGGAGGCAGAGAAGAGGGAGGATTCGGTGCGCGGAGGAGAGGGTGGCGAGGCGGGAGGGAGATGGCCGGCAAGCTGGGAGGTGGGCTCGATCAGCGACGGGGGGCGGGCTCGAGCGGCGACGGTGGCGGGGAGGGAGGGCTCGACGGCGGTGGGGAGGGAGAGAGAGAGAGGATGGTGGCGGGGAGGGAGAGGACTTACCGGGAAGGATGACCGGCGACCGGGGAACGACGACTGTCGCCGGAGATCGGGGAGGGAGAAGATTTGGATGACCGCGGTGGAGATCGGGTCGGGAGGGAGATCAAGCGGGTTTTTTCAATTAGGGCAGATATCAAAGGTTTTATTTTTAATTAAAAAATATTTAGCGACGAAATAAATTCGTTGCTAAAAATAAATATTCTATCGTGAAAAAATTTATTTTTTGCAACAAAAATATTTTCGTCGCAAATGATTAATTTTTGGCAACGAAACTTTAATTTCGTCGCAAATGATCGGGAAATCAAGTTTCTCGCAACGAAACAAATATTTCGTCGCTAAAAATTCAATTTTTGACGACGTAACTATTTTCATCGCAAAAAAAAATTTAGCAACAAAAAATTTTTCCATCGCCAAAAAAAAAAATTTTTTGCGATGAAAAAACTTTCGTCGCTAAAAATCAATTCTAGCAATGAAATTTAAATTTTCGTCACAAAATATTCAAAAATTTTTTAATAAAATAAAATTTAGCGATGCAATAGTTTCATCGCTAAATATAAATAAAATTGGTCGCAAAAGTCTTTTTTTTAGCAACGAAAAATCAATTTCGTCGTAAAAAATATAATTTTTTGGCGACAAAATTTTTTTTTGTCGTAAAAAATAAATTTTTAACTACGAAAAAAAATATTTCGTCACCAAAAAAATTATTTTTTGCAACGAAAAAAAATTTCATCGCTAAAAATGAACTTCTAGCAACAAAAAAAAAATTTCGTTGCAAAAGATATAACTTTTTGCAACGCAATTTTTTTCATCGCAAATACCTAGTTTTTGGGGACGAAATTTAAATTTCGTTGCAAAAGCCTACTTTTTTGCGATGAAAAATATTTCGTCGCTAAAATTTCGTCGCAAAAAATCAAATTTCTTGTAGTGATATGTGAATGATTTGATATTCACAGGGAATAGTCTCGCAATAATTGAAGATTTCCAGACTTCAATGATCAAAAAATTTGAAATGAAGGATCTTAGCCTAATGTCTTACTTTTTAGGCATTGAAGTCAACCAATCAAATGAAGGCATATTCATTTTACAAAGCAAATATGCAAAGGAGATTTTGAAAAAATTTAACATGGAGAAGTGTAATTCTAGCAACACCCCAATCGAATACAACACCAAATTGAGCAAAGATGGAGAAGAAGATCTTGTCAATCCAACATATTACAAAAGTTTGGTTGGAAACTTAAGATATCTCACAAGCATAAGATCAGATATTGCCTATAGTGTTGGAGTTATAAGTCGTTACATGGATAAGTCAAGAATGAATCACTTAATTACCGCAAAAAAAATTCTTCGATATATCAAAGGTACACAAGATTATGGTGTTTTTTATTCATCTACTAACTCAATAAAGCTAATTGGATTTTGTGATAGCAACTGGGCTGGAGATATTGATGATAGAAAAAGCACAAGTGGATTTGCTTTTTATATTGGAGGTGCAGCATTTACATAATCTTCAAAGAAGCAACAAATAGTTACACTTTCATCTTGTGAAGCAGAGTATGTTGCAGCAGCAAATTGTGTTTATCATGTATTATGGCTTCAAAAACTTCTACAAGAAATGAAGATTTCACAAGAAGAGCCAACAAGCATTTTTGTTGATAATAAATCAGCTATACAACTTGCCAAAAATCCAGTCTTTCATGATCGGAGCAAGCACATTGACACAAGGTTTCACTTCATTCGAGATTGTATCAAAGATAAAAATGTACAACTTCTCTATATTTCAATAAAAGATCAAATAGCCGATATCTTCACAAAACCTCTCAAGATGGTAGATTTTGAAAAGCTAAGATGCATGCTTGGAGTCATGAAGGTTCAAGTTTAAAGGGGGTGTTGGAGTTAAACTTGATTTTTTTAGAAGGCTCTACAAATATGGAAGAAAAATTTCTCTAGAAGGTCCTACAAAGATTTCTCTAAAAGATTCTTCAAATATAGAAGAAAGATTTCTCTAGAAGACCCTACGAATATAGTAAGAGAAATTCTCTAGAAGATCCTGCAAATATAGAAAAAAGATTTCTCTAGAAAACCCTACAAATATAGTAGGAGAAATTCTCTAGAAGGCTCTACAAAAGTCAAAGATTTTTTGTCATAAAATTTTAAAAATAGTTAGTATGTAGAAGGTTCCATGAAGTCCTATAAATATTGTTAGATGCGTGCCCTAGATGCCAGATTGGCTGACACATTCCTGTATAAATGTAAGGATAAATTTATAATTTTGACTATAAATGAATAAAAGGATTATTCTACTATCACATTGTGTCCATTATGTCTGTGATACATCCTTTGAGTTAGTAGGAATGTTAATTCATATTTTTAAGAGTTAAAAATTTAAGGTATGAATTTACATAACTAACTCATAAACAGCTCCTGACCATAGGATCATCATGAGGATGGTGATCGATCCGGAAGGTCGGTGTACGATCGCTTTCTTAGGATAGATGTGTCTTGAGTCTACGGTATGGAGACACCAGAGTGAGAGTACAGGTATTTATTGAGAATGAGAGTATTGAGCGTGACCACTTCGAGCAGTCATAAGGAAGTCTACCTTCTCGTCGATGACTAGCTCGATGCTGCAGCTATGTGTCTAGTTCTTTGATCTGAGGTACATCGACAGTTCACCTTGAGTGTGTTATAGTTTGACTACATCATAACTCGATCTCCTAACCATTCAAAATCCTGAGGTGTATGTTGGCTGTAGCATATTCATTGTAGGAACCAGATTGCACCAAGATGGGATCTATCAACCTCAGTAGATAAGAGGAGTAGTCCTATGATGATCGAAAGATTGAGTCCTTAAGCCCATGGCCATGATAGAATGAAATAATGAAAAAGAGTTTTCCATTAAGATTTCACATCGGACTTGGATCGATCGATTGATTCATATGACTGATGTTGGATTTGATGAGTTCACCTAAATCCTAATTCAGTCGGGACTCATGATAGAGGAACTCAATCACACAGGTAGCTGCACCGAGAGGTTCATCTTCATTTCTAATGGGTTGCTACCATATACTGCTGGGTGTCACTCATGAATTTTGGGAGCAATTAGAATGATCTTGATGATCGATCATTCTAATTGTCTGAATCAGAAGAGTTCTGGTCCATCGAAAGGAGTTTCGATGATGTCGATGATGAGATCACGACATATCTCATTACCATACGAAAATGAATCTAACTGGGTCACACAAATAAGAGTTAGGGTCTGGATGACATCAATTGAGCTAGCCCAGTTTGATTGATTTGGATTAGATCTAATTAGGTTCAAGAAAATCATGCTAGCACACGATTGAGTCTAACTTTCTCCTCGTGTAATTTTTTCTATCTCGACTGAGCCAAATATGATTTGACTCATCCAGCGAACCTTGAGAAGGTTTCTCACAGTCTGATTGGAGCCAGTCCAGCTCAAAAAAGATTTGTCTTAATTCATGAGATGAATTTAAGACAACACCTGCTAATTCCTGTCACCTGCCATTTTCGTTTTAGGACATTGGTCAAATGTTGACCCATGGACCTTGGAATGAAGGCCACTTGGCAAGAGGTCATTGAAGATTTTTTGTGGAGTATCCACCTACTAAATTGGGCCTCAAAGTGGGCACCATATTTAGATTGGGCATGCACCCCAAGTGGATAAGGATAGAGTCCCATAATATGAGGACTCTGATCCCTTGATCAACTTGGACTGTGGGGCGCCAATCTCACTGTGCTTATCCAGTGTTGGCGCGAACAGTAGGAGGGATTGTGAGGATTCTTATCTGATATGATCAGATGATATCACTCCATCAATCAAATTTTTTTCAAAATTAATTAAAATTTTCTGATTGGTCGAATGATGTAGCACTGCATGGCGCAGTAGGATCTATTTAAACCCTGTCTGCGCCTAGAGTTTAGAGACTCTACTAAATAACCAGAAAAAGCCTAAATCCTCTCCACTTCTCCACACCCCCTCTACTCCTCTCCCTCCCCTCTTCACGTCCAAGAGGTTGGGCATCCATCTGGTGCTTGTCCAAGGCGTGGTGGCTCTTTGATTAGAAGGTTGCAGAGATTTGTCAAGAAGCTGCTGCTCCAGCTTTAGAAGATCTTTTGAAGATCTTGCAGATCTGATCCAGATCTGGATTTTGGAGCAAAGATTCATGAGGAGAAGATGATCTAGATCCTACTCGAGTGGATATCGGTAGAGGCCAGACGACTGCATGGCTATTTTAGAACCTCGGGCATTGCTGCGATCATCTACAGGGTAATCTAGTTATCCTAGAGGTATTTCTCTATTTCTCATGATTTTAGATTTAATTTTAGATTTAATATCAGATAACAAGAATTAGATCTAATAGATCTTAGATCTAAAATATTATAGGATAATTTTTTTTAAAATATTCCACCCCAGATCTCATTAGATTTGAAAGATCCTACAAGAAAAAAATCGATATTTCCTTCAACTGGTATCAGAGCCAGGTTGATGGCTCTATTTCAGATCTAATTTAGATCTGATTTTTATTTTATTTATCTAATATTAATAAATTTCAGATATCACATCAGATGTGATAGGATCTGAAATCAAAAAAATTTAAATTAAATCTAAGTAGATCTAACATGTATGAGATGCATGACTAGACTAGGAATAGTTTAATCTATGAATAGTCTTATAGTTTTATATTTTAATATGATTAAAATATAAATTAGATCTAATTTATTATCTGATTTTTTGATGTTATAAATGTTATATTCAGATCAAAAAATAGAAAATAAAAATTTAATTAATACATAAGATTGATCTGTTGCATGCCTAGACTAGTTGTAGAATTATTCTAGTAACTGTTTAGAATAGATTTTATATTAAATAGTTCAATTTAAATCATATTTTTCAGATATTATATGTGATGTATCAGATCTGAAAGCATGCTAATTAGATCAGATTTTAATACATGAGATGTATGCAAAGCATGTATAAGTTAGATCTGAAATTATATATGTGATATGTAACTTAGATCTAACTAGTTTTATAGTTAAATTAATATTTCTGATTAAGGTGTTCCTCATAGCCATCCGATCATAAGAATAAAGTAGGGTTTAAGACCCTCTCCTCCCATTCAATGGGGTGTTCTTATGGCGTGTAAGGGTGCTGCGCGTTCATCCTTAATCAGAAATTAAAATTTACTTTTCTGCAAAACTCTAGATCCTGAAATCCTAGGATTTATTTTACATGTTTTATTTATGAACCAAAGACTTAATTAATGAATTAAGCCTATGAAATCAAATTAGGTCTAAAATTGAGAATTTCAGATCTAAGCCATTTTCATAAAATTGGGTTCGAGCTTGGGTAGCTCAATTAGGTCTAGCGTTTGATCAAACTGAATCAAAAGTTGGTTAGGTGGGATCATAAAAACTAATAATTGACCAGCCTAATAGGATTAAGTCTAGATCAAGGTCGAATCACATTTAGATGTGACTCGATCAAGTTAAGACCTAATTTGGCTCAGTGGTTAGAGCCTGGATTGTAGGCTAACCCAATTGGTTATAGTTCGATAATTTGGTATCTAAGGTAAGTTGGGCAGATGCGACCGACTGATTTTTAATTAGGAGCTACTCGACTCGAATGCATTCTTGTCAAGTTAATGGCATATTCCTTCCACCGGTCTCACTTACCTGGCTATATGTGTCGATCCATTTCTGATTTGAGGTGGCTAACAATTCGAGCTAACCCATGCCACTAGATTAGTCATAATTGTTATGACTATGTCAAGTCAAGTTTAATGAGACCTAAATCAAATCTTCCTAAGAAAATATTAAGTCTAAGGTCTTTCACCATTGTGGATGTGCGGGCCATTTCCGGGGTTGATTGTTCTCGACTGGTTACAGTGGCTCAGTTACACCGGAAAGACGCAACCATGTCCATTAGGCATTGGATGCTATGGATTAGAGGATGGGTTGTGCTCAATATTTTGGATACGGTGAGGGATCCAATCAGGAATCTAATTCGTGCAAATGGTAGGTCTGACTTAACTAAGGATTGGAGTAATCTTTCGGGCACGGTGAGCTTCATGAATTAGAGACCAAGTTTTGGGTGCACCATGATTAGAGAACCATTGGACAAGAGTTGTCCACTTATCGATTGATCCATCACCAATAACTATTAGGTGAGGGGGTGAGCCAGTCGGTGAGACCGCACCACCTACTAGAAATCACTAATCACGGAGATTTTCACATCTCTACCTAGGGAGTGTAGGGATCTGAGAAAATAGTGGGAGCCTAATTTGTTTAAAAATGAAATCCTTAAACAAATTGGTTAAGTCAGATTACAAAATCTAACTAAAAACTTTTGACTCTCTACAGAAAACATGTCTGCGTCCAACCTCCTGACAAAATACTAGACACCCACAGAATGACTGGACCTAATTTCAAGGATTGGTTGAGGAACTACAGAATTATTCTGGGTTTCGAGAAACTGACTCATGTCTTGGACCAAGACCCACCTGCCATACTAGCACGTCCAACTGCTGAACAGAGAGCGTCTCTGAAAAGGTGGACGGATGACGATAATAAAGCCAGGTACTACATGTTGGATGCCATGTCTGATGACTTGCAGCGCCAGCATGAGAACATTATGACTATCTGCCAAATGTTGGCTCACCTATAAGAGTTGTTTGGTGAACAAAGTCATGCAACCAAGTATCAAGTCTACCAAAGGCTTTTTAAGGCTAAAATGCGTGATGGACAGTCAATCCAAGATCATTGTTTGACAATGATCAAGGACCTTGAGGAGCTTGAGAAGCTCGGTGTCATCTTAGATAGGGATTTTCAGATTGATGTGATCCTTCAGTCCTTGTCTGATGCATATGATCAGTTCATCATGAACTTTCATATGCATAAGATGCAGTGTACCTTGGTTGAGTTAATGAACATGTTGGTTACGGTCGAGCTTTCTTTGAAGGATTGAAAAGGCTCAGTCCTTACTGTGGAGCGAACTTCTTCCAAGAGAAAGTCTTTTGGAAAGAAGAAGAAGTCTGCGAAGAAGTAGAAGGTGGATGAGAAGAAGAAGATGGAACCGAAGAAGAAGGCTACTGAAAAGGAAAAATATTTTCACTACAATTTAGATGGCCATTGGAAGAGAAACTGTCCTCAGTACCTGGCCACCCTGAAAAACAAGAAGGATGGTCCTTCTGGAGGAATGCTCATTATAGAATCTAATCTTACAGTTTTCTCTGCGTCCTGTGGGGTACTTGACTCTGGTTCTAGTGCTCATTTGTGCACTTCTATGCAGGATCTTGAGGAGAGCAGGAGGCTGAGGGATGGGGATATGATCCTACGCATCGGGAACGGAGCAAGAGTTGCTGCTGTGACCGTGAGAACCTATCCTCTGTGATTACCGTTAGGATTAGATTTAGTTCTTAGAGATTGTTATTATGTGCCTACAGCAAGCAGGAATTTGATTTCTGTTTCATGTTTAGCACAAGAAGGCTATGTGATTAGGTTTTATAAGAACCATTGTAACATATTTTATGAAAATAATAAAGTTGTAAATAATTTTCTTATTAATGGTCTCTATCAGCTATATATCGATGTATCTGTATTTCATATCGAGCAAAATGTGAATGCCATAGGAATTAAAAGGCCTAGAGATAGTCTAAATGATAGGTATCTATGGCACCTAAGGCTAGGTCATATAACGAAAGACAAGGTTAACAAATTGGAGAAATTCAGACTATTGAGTCCGTTGACTTTCGAGTCATATCTAGTTTGTGAATCATGCCTTCAAGGCAAAATGACCAAGCTTCCTTTTACAGGACATAGGGAAAGGGCCCCAGACCTACTTGCCCTAGTACATACAGATGTGTGCGGCCCATTTGATGTGCCGGCTAGAGGCAACTATGTCTACTTCATTACCTTCATCGATGATATATCTAGGTACGGGTATGTGTTTCTAATGAAACACAAGTCTAAAGCCTTTGAAAAGTTCAAAAAATTCATGACATGAGGTAGAAAAACAAACAGGAAAGCCCATTAAGGTTCTTCGATCAGATCGAGGAGGCGAATACCTTAGTCGGGAGTTTCTAGACTATCTTAAGGATAATGGCATAGTCTCTCAATGGACTACACCTGGAATGCCACAACTCAATGAGATTTCAGAACGGAGAAATCGGATCCTATTAGATATGGTCCGTTCCATGATGAGCTTCACGGACCTCCCTGAGTTTCTTTGGGGACATTGTCTCATGACGGCAATATATGTATTGAATAGGATTCTCTCTAAAATCGTTCCTACCACACTGTATGAGATATGGCATGGTAAGAAGTCAAGTCTGAGTCATCTCAGAATTTGGGGTTGTCCGGCTCATGTCAAGAGACAGTAGGCGGACAAGTTAGAGTTCAGATCTTTTAGAGCTCGGTTCATAGGATATCCTAAAGAGTCATTAGGATACTATTTCTATATTCTGAAAGATCACAATGTGATTGTAAATCGACATGCTATTTTTCTTGAAAAACAGTTTATTCAAGATGGTGGCATCGAAAGAATAATTAAGCTTAAGGAGAATGTCTCCCAAGAGCAACGAGCTAAAGAACCTGAGGAACCCAATCAATTAGAACCAGTTCTAATACAACCTCTTCCACCTCATAGATCGACTAGAGTTTTTCATCCTCCTAAAAGGTATTTAGGTACTATACAAGAGGAAGTAGAGAAAATATTCCTCACAGAAAATGGGGCTCATGGTGATGACCCCAAGACCTATGACGAAGCGATATCAGATATCGACTCCGAGAAATGGTTAGAGGCAATGAGATCAGAAATTGACTCAATGTATTCAAACCAAGTCTGGACCTTAGTAGATCCACCTGAAGGTATTGTACCTATTAGGTGTAAATGGATCTTCAAGAGAAAGATAGGTGCAAATGAAAATGTGGAGACATTCAATGCTAGGCTCGTAGTGAAAGGTTATAGTCAACGCGAAGGCATTGACTATTAGAATACCTTTTCGTCCGTAGCCATGCTAAAAACCATCCGCACATTGCTTGCTGTTGCAACCTATTTCGATTATGAAATATGGTAGATGGATGTGAAAACGATGTTCTTAAATGGATATCTTGAGGAAGATATCTATATGGAACAGCTGCTTGGTTTCACATCCAGTGATGATGATCACAAGATCTGCAAGCTGCAAAGGTCCATTTATGGACTTAAGCAAGCATCTCAGAGCTGGAATACTCGTTTCAATGATGTGATCAAAATGTTTGGTTTCATCAAGAACGAGGAGGAACCATGTGTGTTCAAGAAGGTCAGTGGGAGTGCAATTGTCTTCCTCGTACTGTACGTAGATGACATCCTCCTAATTGAGAATGATATTTTCATGTTGACCTCAATCAAAATATGATTGTCTAAGGAGTTCTCTATGAAAGATCTAGGAGAGACATCCTTTATACTGGGTATTAAGGTCTATAGAGATAGACCAAATAGGATGCTGGGACTTTCACAAAAGATGTACATAGAGGAGGTGCTAAAAAAGTTTAGCATGGAAAACTCCAAAAGAGGTTTAGTACCTTTTAGACATGGCATTCATCTCTCCAAGAAGATGTGCCCTAGCACACCTGAGGAGATTGAACGCATGAGCAAGATCCCTTATGCTTCCGCAATAGGGAGCCTCATGTATGCCATGCTATGTACACGACCTGATATAGCCCATGCTGTGAGTGTCACAAGCAGATATCAATCGAATCCAGACGAAGAGCACTGGACTTCTGTAAAATATATCCTTAAGTACTTGAGAAGGACTAAGGATATGTTTCTAGTCTTTGAGAATGGAGAACTCCAGGTTCAGGGATTTACAGACTCAGACTTTATGTCTGATATAGATGATCGAAAGTCGACATCTGAGAGTCTGTTCATTTGCAATGGTGGTGCAGTTAGCTGGAAGAGTTCTAAGCAGATGGTGATTGCTGATTCCACCATGGAGGCAGAGTATATTGCTGCATCGAAAGCTGTGAAGGAGGCATTCTGGTACAAGAAGTTTGCTGCAGAGCTTAGAGTGATGTCATCGGATGCCATCCCTCTTTACTGTGATAATAATGGCGCCATAGCCCTAGCTAAGGAGTCAAGATCTCACCAGAAGTCCAAGCATATCGAGCGGCAATTCCATCTGATCCGTGATTACCTTGAAAAAGGTTATATCGAGATTAAGAGAGTCGACTCCACAGATAATGTGGCAGACCCACTGACAAAGCCATTAGGCCAGCAGAAGATCGAAGCCATTAGGCCAACAGTAGGAGGGATTGTAGAGATTCTTATCTGATATGATCAGATGACATCACTTCATCAATCAAAATTTTTTCAGAATTAATTAAAATTTTTTGATTGATCGAATGATGTGGCACTGCATGGCGCAGCAGGGTCTATTTAAACCCTGTCTGCGCCTAGAGTTTAAAGACTCTGCTCAATAACCAGCAAAAATCTGAATCCTCTCCACTTCTCCACACCTCCTCTGCTCCTCTCCCTCCTCTCTTCACATCCAAGAGGTTGGGCGTCCATCTGGTGTTTGTCCAAGGCGTGGTGGCTTTTTGATTAGAAGGCTGCAGAGATTTGTCGAGAAGCTGCTGCTCCAACTTCAGAAGATCTTTTGAAGATCTTGCAGATCAGAGTCAGATCTGATTTTTGGAGCAAAGATTCGCGAGGAAAAGATGATCCAGATCCTGCTCAAATGGATGCCGGTAGAGGCCAGATGACTGCGTGGCTATTTTAGAACCTCAGGCATTGCTGTGATCATCTACAGGGTAATCTAGTTGCCCTAGAGGTATTTCTCTATTCCTCATGATTTTAGATTTAATTTTAGATTTAATATCAGATAATAGGAATTAGATCTAATAGATCTTAGATCTGAAATATCGTAGGATAATTTTTTTTGAAATATTCTGCCCTAGATCTCATTAGATCTGGAAGAAGGAAAAAGCCGATTTTTCCTTCAAATATATCTTGTAATCCTTTTTTGAAATCAAATAAAGTTTTTAGAATTCAAATCTTCCTATCCTCTATTCTTACTCTTTCTCTACAATAGAATTTCTTCCTACCCCCTCCTAAGTCCATCACTACCACCAACTCTTTCATACTAGTCAGAAAAAATCTGCTGTCATACCTGCTTTATTGTTTGAATTTAGGTCAGAAATGCGCATCCACTCAACTGCTCCTACAGTCCGCTATTCTATTTTCAGAAAAAGGATCCATCTTATCTAAGCCATGACGTACTTCAGAAGGTTGGCGGCTGGGAATCTAAACCAACCGAATTTTTTATGCAGCCATGCCGTGGACCAAATGCCATCTTGTCCAAGAAGTAGAACAGCAGAAATAAGAAGCTGAGACATTCCTGGTGTTCTTCCATACACTCTTTCCTTTCCTTCCACTCCAATGGCCCAGGATGAGGTTGTGCTACTTGATTTCTGGACCAGTCCTTATGCGCTTAGGGTGAGAATTGCTTTGGCTGAGAAAGGAGTGGCGTACCAACACAAGGAAGAGAACTTGTGGGACAAGAGCCCTCTTCTCCTCAACTCCAATCCAGTTCACAAGAAAATCCCGGTTCTGATCCACAATGGAAAGCCAGTTTGCGAGTCTCTCATCATTCTCCAATACATTGACGAGGTGTGGAGCGACAGATGCCCGCTGCTGCCCAAAGATCCTCAGCAACGAGCAAACGTGAGGTTTTGGGCAGACTTCTTTGAGAAAAAGGTAAGACCAGCTTCTCTCTCTCTCTATCTCTGTGTGTGTGTGTGTTGTGTTCTCTACTCTCTCTCTCTCTCACTCTCTGTCTCTCTCTCTCTCTCTCTCTCTCTCTCTGTGTGTGTGTGTATGTTCTCTACCAGAGACACCGATATGAATTTTTCTTTTAAGTTTGTTCTCATATCAAGTGTTAGCTATTAATCCATATAGCTATAGATTATACAATTGCGTACTTCAGCTCGAAGGACAGCTACATACTTATTGTATAATAGCATTTCCAATAACTTTGTTCGAAGTGATTTAACAACTACATACTCATTATGAAGTGAAAGGAAAGAAAGAATTTATTATAAAGGTGGATAGAAGAGGAGAGAAGAATTGATAGTATTTCTCTCAAAATATGGGGAGAGCGGATCTAATAGAAGAAGAAAATTTTAATTTTGTTTGGAATTTCTTAAACTCTTTTGATTCAAAATGGCTCAAGTACATCTCTTTATATGGAGTATTTTACAATCTTTCAACTACCTTCTACATAAAATACTAAAAGCCATATTTAATGTGACACTTTGGTTTCATATATATATATATAGAGAAATTCTAAGTAAATTTCGTAGAAATACTAAAAGGCCATTGCTAATAACGAGATTTGTATTTAATTTCGTTTATAATTTCTAACATTTGTATGAGACGGAAAAAATGGGGTTTTATTTTTTAAAAAATGAAATATACTGTTCTAACAATAATGACATGCAACAACATTAATATCTTAATTATCTGACCTGATAATCTTGTTGTTCAAAATCCAACTTTATATCCTTGTAACTTGATGATATATGGAACAAAAGATGACTTTGGTTTATAGCAGTTATTTCTGAAATTGTTTAAACAAGATATATGTTGGTCATAGCAAAGCTAGCTAACTCATGGATTTTGTGTTTACAAGTAACAGAGAAGATGCGAAAGCTTACCTCATACCACTTCCTCGCTTTACTAGCTGCATCATCGGAGTTCTTAGATGCCAGATCACCATTGTCAGCATCGATGGTCGGAGAAGAGGCTATTATAAACCTCTCCTAACGTTCCCTTCCTCAAAATCGTGGGCTGAGGATGGGAACCCAAGAGAGAATGAGGAGGAGAGTGGGAGAAAAATAGATGGATAGATTTCTGGGTGGTGCTTTACACCGATATTTATAAGTTGGGTTCCCTCTCACTGGAACCAATATTTATACTTCATTTTCAATGAATGAAAAGCCTTGTCCAATTTTCTCAGAAAACTATTCAATCCACAATGAACAAGTTAATATATGAATGCAATTCTTAGGGAATGCTAACATGTATTGAGTCAATACTGGATAGAGTTTTGCAGAATTGCAAGCTTGCAAACATTACAACCAAGAGAAATCTGGTTGAGATCATGCTCATCTTATTGAACCCAAAAACACAATTTTCAAGAAAAAGAATTATATCGAGGCTCTCAGGCCAATTGAAGCAATTTCATGATTTACTCATGATGTACATCTAAAGGTTTTGAGCTTTAATCATATTTTCTTTTTCATGTGCACAGATAGATGCATCTGGCAGTTTGACATGGAGGGTCAAAGGAGAGGCTCAAGTGGCAGCAAAGAATGAATTTATTACACAATTGAAGCTGTTGGAAGATGAGTTGGCAGAGAATCCCTTCTTTGGAGGTGAAACTTTTGGGTACATGGATGTCGTTTTCGTTTCCTTTGCATCTTGGTTCTATGCCTATGAGAAATCTGCCAATTTTAGCATAGAGGAGGAATGCCCCAGGCTCACGGCTTGGAAGAAGAGGTGCATGGAAAGAGAGAGTGTCTCAAAGAACATCCCAGAGCCTGAGAAGATCTATGAATATTTGTGCTCCATAAAAAGGAACTGGAACATGGAATAGTGGAGACAGGGAGTGGTGTGAGGAAGATAGAATAAAGGCAGAATATATGAGATTAATAATAGTAATCATTATTAATATTAGTATCTACGTAAGCAATGCACGCCCTTTGTGCATCCCCACTCATTGTTCTGAAAAAAAAACAAAAAAAAAAAATCCCATGTATTTTCTTTTCTTGTCATATAGTTTTTGTAATTTCTTTCTCATAAATAGTTTTGTGCTTCAATATATCTCCTCTAACCAACTTTCAGGAGCTACGTAGTTGTGTGCTGACAAAATGTACAAAGCTCCATAGCAAGGTTCACTATCTTGGCATTAGACTTTGATGAAATTTCACTTAGTGTTAGTATGCGGAATGGTACGGTATGTCTGTATCAGTACATGATGGTTCGGCATACCAGTACACCATCGGTATGGGCGGTACTAGGCGGTTCGGCCCAGTATAGAATTCCATGTGCCATAGACGTGATCTTAGCAGAAATCAGTTCACTGGATTTTCTCCAGAAGAACTTGGAGGCTCAGTGATTTTGTAATAGTTGAAGCTATCTGATAACCATCCTAAAAAGACCATCCCTACAGAGCTGTAGAGAGAGGGAATGATTTCTCTGGTCATACACCAGTCGAACTGGGCCGGCTTATAACCTTGCAAATTGCTCAAAACACCAGCTACAATGCGCTTTCTGGGGAGATACCAACCGAGCTTGGTGACTTGCAAATGTTGGAAAACCTCTCCTTGAACAACAACCAGAAAGATAGTGAAGTACCATCATCATTCAGCAAGCTTTCCAGCCTCCTAGTTTGCAATATCTCATATAACAACTTTGTTGTGTCATTGCCTGATCTCCTTTGTTCAGAAGAATGGATGATAGCAACTTTCTAGGAAATGATGGATTGTATAGAATTAAGTACTAAAGCTTGCCAGCCTACACCTTCACTATCCGACACGGCAGAATCAGGTTAGGCAAGAAAGGAAACCTCGCGGAGAAAATAGTTAGCATTGCTGCTGCAATTGTGGGATTAATCTCCTTGTTCAGGACGCACTACAAAAAAATATGTAATTACCGACTTTTTTTTGCTGACACTTTTGGAAAGCATCGGCAGGTTGCGTAGACCTGCCGACGCTTTTAAAAAGCGTCGTTTGTTAACGACGCTTAAAAGCGTCGTAAAATTTGAGCGTGTCAACGCCGACGCTTTTAGCAAAAGCGTCGTTAAATAAAGAAAATACCGACGCTTTTTAACGACGCTAAAAAGCGTCGATAGGTTCGTTTAATACACTCCTCCTCCCGTGCCCTAATCTATCTACCGCCGCCCCTTTAATTTCCACCCGTTCCTCCGCCGACCCCGGCCCATCTCCGCCGCCGGCACCGCACCCACCGTCCACGCGCACCCGCCGTCCACGCCTCACCTCCGTCCGCCGCTCTCCTCTGCTGCCGCGTTCGTCGACGCCGCGCCCGTGCGGTCGAAGCCATACGCCGTTCGCCACCCGACCGGCCCTCCTCCTCCTCCTTCCCTGTTCGGCTGCTCCAAGCTTTCCACCATCCCACTTCGCCATTCGGCCACCCCAAGCCTCCCATCCGACTCCTGAAGAATCTAAATACTAGAGGAAAATCGAAGGGAAACAAAGTCTGCTCGGCCGCTCCACAGAAATTTTGAAAGGTAAAATGTTTTCCCCATTTCACTTGTTTTTCTTTTCATTCATTCTTCTTTTCAGAGATCTGATGGGAAGGAGAACACCTGAGAGAGGGAGAGGGGGAGTTCTTAGGTTTCGGTTGGGGTTTGTGTGAGGGGTTTCTTAGGTTTCGTTGAGGGGAAGGCGAACACCTAAGAGAGAGTGGAGCGGAGGGGTTTCTTTATTTCCGGTTGGTTGGAGGGTGACTTTTCGAATGTCATAAATTGGATTAAGACGCACCAAAACAAACGATATTTTCACATGAACAACACTCCCACCCTGCCTCTGTTGTCTGATATTGTTCAATGCTGTTCGATATTGGATGCCTTTAAAGTCTCTCATATTCTACTTGAAGCTAACCAGCCGGTGGACCGTCTTGCAATTCTTCACTGTCCTCGGGAGTTTGGCTCAACGTCCCTGCTTCCGCAGTCTATCCATCATGTTGTTCTCACTGATTTTGCTGGCACTCCATTTCTTAGGCACTTGTTTATTGTCAGCAATTTTTTTTTGTTTCCTTGGGTTTTGCCCCTCTCTTGTACCAAAAAAAAAAAAAAAACACAACTAGTTTGCTGATCGTTATAAGACATTTTATTTGATCAACACTGTTGTCGGGTCGGGTAATCTTTTGATGCTTCATATGCTTGACATTTTATTTTATTGATGACTAAGAGCAGAAGATATATAAAGGTGCTTGTTTTGACTATATAGTCCATTTGATACACAATCTAAAATAAATTGTTTTCCAAGAAGGTACGAATAATTCAATGGCATATTATGCAAACTAGAATCACAATTAGAATTGCCATTACTTGCTAAGGCTTAATCTTCCTTATTTATATGTAATGGCTTTACCTTCTAGTAAAAATATATGTATAGTTCCATGAGGAAATGTTTTAGTAATAATCATCATTGTAGGAGCAGTTACTAGATCAAAGCAAAATTGATCAATGATGCATCATATAAAAATGAAGTTCATTATTTTGTTTAAGGGTCATAATAGGAGTATTTCATTTTAGATTGCAATTTCAAGCTATTGTTATATAACAAAAATTTCATATGGGCTATTTTTATTCTTCATACAGGTAGCATTAAATATTTGTTAAAATTTTTTTAATATGTTTTCAGTTGTCACTCAAATTTAGTTTAATTACAAGCTATCATTTATGCAGAGTTATGGACATGAGTGTGATAATTATTATTTCTCTTTTTTTTTCAAATATTTGAGATTACATAATTTGGTGGTTTTTAATGCAACATTTAATGAAAGATTCTTTTTTGATTTCAAAACCAAATAGTGAAACTGTAAGATGGAAACTATTTTGCCTGAATTTGACATCCAATGGTGTTCTAACAAATCAAATATCAAAATTTGTGCTAGATTGTGCTTTTTTTTACAATTGGATAATTAAGGTTCACCCAAAAATATATAGTACAATTAATTAAGGTTGTGCTACATGGTTGATGAATGGATAATTTCATAGTTTCATGAATCCTGATTGATTGCTTATCTGACATGTGGTGCTCGTTATGTGGCTGGATCCTGATATCGTGTGGCCTACGTTATCCTTATCTTCGTGACTGATGAAGACTAAGTATCTGGATTAAGCTGGGCCAAGTTTCTTTCTCCATTACTCTCCAAGTTAATATCAGGTATTAAATCAAGTTAATTATGAATTAATTTTAAAAAAAATTGCATTGCATAGAAACATAGACCCATCTTTTGATTAATGTACATATTCTATTGTATCCGTATATTTATTTATTTTTGTATGGATAAAAGAATTATGTACATTGATCAATTGATTGTCCAGTATGGACAGTTTGGAAAATGTGAGTAATTCTATAGGTCATTACCATAATCAAATGGTATGCTGAGGGTTCGGAAAAAATTTTGGTTGGTATTTTTCTTTTGTTCTTCCTATATGGAAGAACTAAAGGAAAATACTGTCGAAATTTTTTTTGGCTCTTGTTGCATATCATTTGATTTCTGTAATTGACCTATAGAATTAATGCATTTTCTGAATGAGATAGGATCTTCTTTACCTATTAGTTGATGATAGCAAGCATTTACTATGTAAACTTTATCTAGCTGTTATTTTTTTGGATTTTATGAAATGACTGATATTTTTTACTCATTGTATTAATATAGATTGTATAATTTTTTTTATTTTTAGATAAATTGCAAGTTCGATCATTTTTATCCTACAATAGACAAAAGTTGGATAAATAAACCAAAGAATAGTAAAGAATATTTAGATGGAGTTCATGACTTCATTAAATTTGGTATAGAGAAAAGTAGTTTGAATGAAAAGATTTTATGTCCATGTCGGAAATGTGTAAATAGTTCTTCTTTAGATCCACAAAATGTTGAAGAACATTTGGTATGGAATGGTTTTTTAAGAGGTTATACCGACTAGATTTTTCATGGAGAATCTATGTTGCCATCATCATGTAACCAATCCCTGACTCATTTTGGATCCACTAGCCTAGAAGACAATTCTGCAAGAGATGATGATATAAGGAGTTTGATCACAGATGCTTTTGGATTTGATGTTCAAAATTTAGGAGAATCCAGTAGTATACAAGAAACAGTTGGGATGTTTGATGGATGTACGCATATGGAACGTATGCATGTTGAGGAGCCCATACATACATCTAATGATGAGACAGCTCGTTATCACACCTTAATGAAAGATGCAGACGAAGAATTATATCCGGGTTGTACAAAATTTTCTAAGATTTCTTTTCTTGTACATTTATTTCATATAAAATATTTGAATGGATGGTCTGGAAAGAGTTTTACCATGCTGCTCAAGTTATTAAAAGATGCATTTTCAGAAAGCACTCGTTTACCACCATCATATTATGAAGCCAAGAAAGTAGTAAAAGAATTGGATCTTGGATACGAAAAGATTCATAGTTGTCCGAAAGATTGTATGTTATATCGGAGTGAAAACGCTAATCAAGAGTCATGCAATGTATGTGGATCTTCAAGATGGATAACACAAAAAGAAGATCGAGACGATGTACTGAATGAATTGGATGCAACGCGGAGTAAAAAAAAATCGGCCAAGGTATTGCGTTATTTTCTTCTTATACCTAGATTGAAAAGGATTTATGCATCATCAAAAACAGCTTCATCAATGAGATGGCATCATGAAGGACGTACAAAGGATGGAATATTGAGACATCCAGCAGATAGTCTTCAATGGAAAGCATTTGATGATAGGCATCCTAATTTTGCCTCTGATATTCGCAGTGTTAGGTTTGGCTTAGCTTCTGATGGCTTCAATCCATTTCGGACCCTGAGTTCTACCTACAGCACTTGGCCAGTCATTTTGATACCTTACAATTTGCCACCGTGGATGTGCATGAAACAATCATCACTTATCTTGTCAATGGTTATTCCAGGAGATAAGGGTCCAGGCAATGATATTGATATTTTTCTACAGCCTTTGATAGAGGAATTGAAACAGTTGTGGGAGGGTGTTGATGCATTTGATGCTTCCAACGGCCAAACATTTAAACTACGGGCAGCTTTGTTCTGGACTATTAATGATTTTCCAGCATATGCCAATTTATCTTGCTGGAGTACAAAGGGACGGGTCGCATGTCCTTGTTGTGGAGATTCAACACATTCAATTTGGTTAAAACATGGAGGTAAATTTTGTTACATGGGACATCGTCGATGGTTGGAAGCAAATCATCCATTTCGATTTCAGAAAGATTTATTTGATGGTACTATAGAATTGGGATGTGCCCCTATTCCACCTTCTGAAACTGATGTTCATAGATAAATGGATGGCATCAATTACAGCTATGGTAAGCACTCAAAGTCCTCTAAAAAAAGAGGAAGGGATGATGTTGAAAGCTCAGTGCACGAAGGGTTACCAGAGGAAGTCAGTATCAGTACTATAGATGCAGAGGTGTTTCAAGATCCAGACAATTATTTCGAAGATGAAAATGAGGAAGACACACAGATAGCATCTACACAACAGCCAAGTAAATATTTATGAAAAAAATGAAGTATTTTTTTTGACTTACCTTATTGGAAACATAATCTTATTCGGCACAATCTTGATGTCATACATATAGAGAAGAATGTTTGTGATAATTTACTTGGAATATTTTTAAACCTTGATGGAAAGAGCAAAGATAACATGAAGGCACGTCTTGATTTAAAAGAAATGGGTATCCGACAGGAACTTCATCCTAAAATGCTTGCTAATGATAGAATTTATGTGCCTCCTGCATGTTACACAATGTCTGCTCGAGAAAAGAATAATTTTTTGGGAGTTTTGAAAAGTATCAAAGTACCCGATGGATATGCATCAAATATTTCACGATGTGTGCATCTAAAGGATCGAAAACTTTCAAATCTTAAAACTCATGATGGTCACATATTGATGCAAGATATTTTTCCAATAGCTTTAAGATCGTCATTGCCGAAATAAGTTGTTACAATTGTACTTCGATTATCGTCATTCTTTAAGGCATTATGTTCCAAAGTTATTGATCCTCGGGAACTTGATCAGTTAGAATCCGATATTGCAATTATACTTTGCCAGATGGAAAAGATTTTTTTTCCTGAATTTTTCACTATTATGGTACATCTGCTCATTCACCTAGCTTCAGAAGTTAAAGTTGGTGGACTGGTACATTATAGATGGATGTATCCTATTGAGAGGTATTATTGCAAACCTTAAATCTTTTGATAATTTTATTAGAAACAACAGCATACTGATATTTTAATAAATATTTAATTCTTGAAGGTATCTTATGCGTCTTAAAGATTATGTGCGAAATAGAGCCTATCCCGAAGGCTCGATTGCTGAAGCATATATTGCGGATGAATGTTTGACATTTTGTTCAAGATATCTTCAAGGTGTAGAGACTATTTTTAGTCGACCTCAACGGCATAATGACTTTGTGGAGAATGCAGAACTGTATAAGTTCTTAACTGCTGGAAAATTCTTGGGAAGAGCTCAAAGTATTGTACTTGATCAAAAATCTTTAGCACAAGCACATCGTTATGTGTTACTTCATAGTGACATAATATCTGACCATCGCAGGTTAGTATATTTAAGGAATGACATCAAAATTTAAATTTTATATTAGATATAATGTTCTAAATGATATATTTATATTTTATGCAGTGAATTTTTAATTTATCAGAGACGAGCCAATCATAACATTCGTCCTAATGCAAGGATTGAACAGCGATGGTTGGTCGAGTTATTCCCTATGTGACTTTCAAATCAGGTGTGATTTATATTTAATTATGGGATATATTAATTTTTGATACATATTTAATATCAGATAACTCAACAGCACTTCGTCATATCATTTTTTTTAGGTATCAAAGATGATGGAGATAAATAATTCAGATGAACTAATAGCTCTTGCTCGAGGACCTAACAAGATTGTGAATAGATATAACGGTTTCATAATTAATGGCTTTAAATTTCATACTAGAGAACGGAAGAAATTTAGAAAAATATAGAATAGCGGTGTTATGGTGGAAGCGGATGGAAAATCCTATTATGGTGCACTTAAAGATATCTATGAGTTGAATTATTATGAAAAATTTAAAGTAGTACTGTTTAGATGTGATTGGATAGACATAAACTCACCAAGGGGTTTGAAACAAGATGCAAATGGATTTACACTTGTAAATTTTTCAAGGTTGATACACACTGGTGTGTTATTGAAGGATGACCCATTCATTTTTTCATCTCAAGCTCGTCAAGTATTTTATGTACAAGACGCAAAAGATAAAGATTGATTTACTGTCATCAAAACAAAACCTAGAGACTTATATGATATGGGAAACCAAGTGGAGGATGATGACGATGACACTTATACATAATGTATGCCCTACAATTTTATGCCAGCTGATGATTTAAATCCTACGACGACATTGGATAGAACAAAATTCGAAGAAAATACTACTGCTTGATTGTTACTGGTAATAATTATTTATGATGTATATATTTTACATTAATTATTGTGTTATTTTACTCCATATATTAACTGATTCTACCTTTTATTTATATAAATGCTAGGTGACATCATGCATCGCAGGGGACGATATGCTGGTGTGCAGTTCCAGTTTTCACAGACAGAGGTCGGTACGTCTTCTTCAGCACAGCAGTCTGAGGCCAGTTCAGCTGCACAGCATTCTGAGCCCTGTCCTTCATCATCAGTACAGCACGATCCTCCTGTTCATCAGCCAGATGATGAGATACACGTGCAGGGTATATATTGTCTTTCATGTAATTTTTTTTTTATTTCATTTTATGTATATTTATGATATAGTTACTTTTATGTATTTTTTGCAGACAGATCCGGAAGAGTATGCCCCAGACGTGGACCCACAGTAGTACGAGATGTGTGGCAGATGCGTGAGGGCGAGAGGATTGTTGTGGAGTGCAATCAGCTAGGTCAGCCAATTAAGAAAGCTGCCTGCTTATTGACTTCATTTTTGGGGACTGTTGCTCGGAGGCCTCAGCTATGTCCGTTGGGCTATGCAAAATGGAATGACATGCTTCCAACGTACAAAGTTGAGCTCCTCCGAGTTATAGAGGTAATGAATTGATGTTCATACTGTATATTAATTGTTAATCATTTATATAATTTATTTCATTTAATTTTTTTTTTATAGAGCAAGTTTGTTCTCCCTCCATCCACTCATGATTTTGTAATGAAGTCTCTCAACCGCAAATGGAAAGAATATAGAGCACAATTGAAGAAGGACTATATGAGACAGGGTATGACAGAGGAGGAGGTTGCTAGGAATTGTCCTCCTGATGTACCCCCTCATCAGTGGATGGAGTTGGTTCATTATTGGTTCTCCGAAAGGGCACAGGTATATTATCTGCTTATTATCTTTTTTTTCTAAATATTTTATAAAAATATTGATTTTTATTATATATTATATATATAACAAGTTCTTTACTTTATTTTACAGACTTATTCTGCTATTGGTAGAGCTGCACGAGCAGCTCAGTCTGTTCCTCATACATCGGGGTCGAAGAGTTATGCACGACTCCGACAGGAGTTTGTATATTCCTTAAACTTTCATAATTAACTTTTAATTTTTATGTTGAAATATTTATATAACTAATATCATTATGTATCGTGGACCATGTCTGTATCATGATACTCATATATTTTTTTAAATTATTATAACTGTTTGCTTAAAATTGAAATTATTTGTGTAGGTGGATGAGCATGGGAGGGAATCCGGATAAGTGGAGTTTTACCGGATGACTCATACTCATCAGGATGGTACTTTTATTCAAGATGAGTTGAGAGATTTATATGTACGTCATTATTAACTCATAAACAGCTCCTGACCATAGGATCATCATGAGGATGGTGATCGATCTAGAAAGTTGATGTACGATCGCTTTCTTAGGGTAGATGTGTCTTGAGTCTACAGTGTGGAGACACCAGAGCGAGAGTACAGGTATTTATTGAGAATGAGAGTACTGAGCGTGACCATCTCGAGCAGTCATAAGGAAGTCTACCTTCTCGTCGATGACTAGCTCGATGCTGCAGCTGTGTGTCTAGTTCTTTGACCTGAGGTACATCGACAGTTCACCTTGAGTGTGTTATAGTTTGACTACACCATAACTCGATCTCCTAACCATTCAAAATCCTGAGGTGTATGTTGGCTGTAGCATATTCATTGTAGGAATCAGATTACACCAAGATGGGATCTATCAACCTCGGTAAATAAGAGGAGTAGTCCTATGATGATCGAAAGATTGAGTCCTTAAGCCCATGGCCATGGCAGAATGAAATAATGGAAAAGAGTTTTTCGTTAAGGTTTCACATCGGACTTGGATCGATCGATTGATTCATATGACTGATGTTGGGTTTGACAAATTCACCTTAACCCTAATTCAATCAGAACTCATGATAGAGGAACTCAATCACACAGGTAGCTGCATCGAGAGATTCATCTTCATTTCTGATGAGTTGCTACCATATACTGCTAGATGTCACTGATGAATTTTGAGAGTAATTAGAATGATCTTGATGATCGATCATTCTAATTGTCTGAATCAGAAGAGTTCTGGTCCATCGAAAGGAGTTTCGATGATGTCGATGATGAGATCACGACATGTCTCATTACCATACGGAAATGAACCTAACTGGATCACACAAACAAGAGTTAGGATCTGGATGTCATCAATTGAGCTAGTCCAGTTCGATTGATTTGGATTAGATCCAATTAGGTTAAAAGAAATCGTGCTAGCATATGATTGAGCCTAACTTTCTCCTCGTATAATCTTTTCTATCTCGACTGAGTCAAATATGATTTGACTCATCCAAAGAACCTTGAGAAGGTTTCTCACAGTCTGACTGGAGCCAGTCCAGCTCAGAAAGGACTTGTCTTAATTCATGAGATGAATTTAAGACAACACCTGCTAATTTCTGTCACCTGTCATTTTCATTTTAGAACATTGGTCAAACGTTGACCCATGGACCTTGGACTGAAGGCCACTTGGCAAGAGGTCATTGGAGATTTTTTGTGGAGTGTCCACCTGCTAAATTGGGCCTCAAAGTGGGTGCCATATTCAGATTGGGCATGCACCTCAAGTGGATAAGGATAGAGTCCCATGAGATGAGGACTCTGATCCCTTGATCAACTTGGACTGGGGGGTGCCAATCTCACTGTGCTTATCCAGTGTTGGCGCCAACAGTAGGAGGGATTGTAGAGATTCTTATTTGATATGATCAGATGACATCACTTCATCAATCAAAATTTTTTTAGAATTAATTAAAATTTTTTGATTGATCAAATGATGTGGCACTGCATGGCGCAGCAGGGTCTATTTAAACCCTGTCTGCGCCTAGAGTTTAGAGACTCTGCTCAATAACCAGCAAAAATCTGAATCCTCTCCACTTCTCCACCCCCCCTCTGCTCCTCTCCCTCCTCTCTTCACATCCAAGAGGTTGGGCGTCCATCTGGTGTTTGTCCAAGGCGTGGTGGCTTTTTGATTAGAAGGATGCAGAGATTTATCGAGAAGCTGCTGCTCCAGCTTCAGAAGATCTTTTGAAGATCTTGCAGATCAGATCCACATCTGATTTTTGGAGCAAAGATTTGCGAGGAAAAGACGATCCAGATCCTGCTCAAGTGGATGCCGGTAGAAGCCAGGCGACTGCGTGGCTATTTTAGAACCTCAGGCATTGCTGCGATCATCTACAGGGTAATCTAGTTGCCCTAGAGGTATTTCTCTATTCCTCATGATTTTAGATTTAATTTTAGATTTAATATCAGATAATAGGAATTAGATCTAATAGATCTTAGATCTGAAATATCGTAGGATAATTTTTTTTGAAATATTCCACCCCAGATCTCATTAGATCTGGAAGATGCTACAAGGAAAAAGTCGATTTTTCCTTCAAATATATCTTGTAATCTTTTTCTTGAAATCAAATAAAGTTTTTAGAATTCAAATCTTCCTATCCTCTATTCTTACTCTTTCTCTACAATAGAATTTCTTCCTACCCCCTCCTAAGTCCATCACTACCACCAACTCTTTCATGCTAGTCAGAAAAAATCTGCTGTCATACCTGCTTTATTGTTTGAATTTAGGTCAGAAATGCGCATCCACTCAACTGCTCCTACAGTCCTCTATTCTATTTTCAGAAAAGGGATCCATCTTATCTAAGCCATGACGTACTTCAGAAGGTTGGCGGCTGGGAATCTAAACCAACCGAATTTTTTATGCAGCCATGCCGTGGACCAAATGCCATCTTGTCCAAGAAGTAGAACAGCAGAAATAAGAAGCTGAGACATTCCTGGTGTTCTTCCATACACTCTTTCCTTTCCTTCCACTCCAATGGCCCAGGATGAGGTTGTGCTACTTGATTTCTGGACCAGTCCTTATGCGCTTAGGGTGAGAATTGCTTTGGCTGAGAAAGGAGTGGCGTACCAACACAAGGAAGAGAACTTGTGGGACAAGAGCCCTCTTCTCCTCAACTCCAATCCAGTTCACAAGAAAATCCCGGTTCTGATCCACAATGGAAAGCCAGTTTGCGAGTCTCTCATCATTCTCCAATACATTGACGAGGTGTGGAGCGACAGATGCCCGCTGCTGCCCAAAGATCCTCAGCAACGAGCAAACGTGAGGTTTTGGGCAGACTTCTTTGAGAAAAAGGTAAGACCAGCTTCTCTCTCTCTCTATCTCTGTGTGTGTGTGTTGTGTTCTCTACTCTCTCTCTCTCTCACTCTCTGTCTCTCTCTCTCTCTCTCTCTCTCTCTGTGTATGTTCTCTACTAGAGACCGATATGAATTTTTCTTTTAAGTTTGTTCTCATATCAAGTGTTAGCTATTAATCCATATAGCTATAGATTATACAATTGCGTACTTCAGCTCGAAGGACAGCTACATACTTATTGTATAATAGCATTTCCAATAACTTTGTTCGAAGTGATTTAACAACTACATACTCATTATGAAGTGAAAGGAAAGAAAGAATTTATTATAAAGGTGGATAGAAGAGGAGAGAAGAATTGGTAGTATATCTCTCAAAATATGGGGAGAGCGGATCTAATAGAAGAAGAAAATTTTAACTTTGTTTGGAATTTCTTAATTAAACTCTTTTGATTGAAAATGGCTCAAGTACGTCTCTTTATATGGAGCATTTTACAATCTTTCAACTACCTTCTACATAAAATACTAAAAGCCATATTTAATGTGACACTTTGGTTTCATATATATATATATATAAATTCTAAGTAAATTTCATAGAAATACTAAAAGGCCATTGCTAATAACGAGACTTGTATTTAATTTCGTTTATAATTTCTAACATTTGTATGAGACGGAAAAAATGGGGTTTTATTTTTTAAAAAATGAAATATACTGTTCTAACAATAATGACATGCAACAACATTAATATCTTAATTATCTGACCTGATAATCTTGTTGTTCAAAATCCAACTTTATATCCTTGTAACTTGATGATATATGGAACAAAAGATGACTTTGGTTTATAGCAGTTATTTCTGAAATTGTTTAAACAAGATATATGTTGGTCATAGCAAAGCTAGCTAACTCATGGATTTTGTGTTTACAAGTAACAGAGAAGATGCGAAAGCTTACCTCATACCACTTCCTCGCTTTACTAGCTGCATCATCGGAGTTCTTAGATGCCAGATCACCATTGTCAGCATCGATGGTCGGAGAAGAGGCTATTATAAACCTCTCCTAACGTTCCCTTCCTCAAAATCGTGGGCTGAGGATGGGAACCCAAGAGAGAATGAGGAGGAGAGTGGGAGAAAAGTAGATGGATAGATTTCTGGGTGGTGCTTTACACCGATATTTATAAGTTGGGTTCCCTCTCACTGGAACCAATATTTATACTTCATTTTCAATGAATGAAAAGCCTTGTCCAATTTTCTCAGAAAACTATTCAATCCACAACGAACAAGTTAATATATGGATGCAATTCTTAGGGAATGCTAACATGTATTGAGTCAATACTGGATAGAGTTTTGCAGAATTGCAAGCTTGCAAACATTACAACCAAGAGAAATCTGGTTGAGATCATGCTCATCTTATTGAACCCAAAAACACAATTTCCAAGAAAAAGAATTATATCGAGGCTCTCAGGCCAATTGAAGCAATTTCATGATTTACTCATGATGTACATCTAAAGGTTTTGACCTTTAATCATATTTTCTTTTTCATGTGCACAGATAGATGCATCTGGCAGTTTGACATGGAGGGTCAAAGGAGAGGCTCAAGTGGCAGCAAAGAACGAATTTATTACACAATTGAAGCTGTTGGAAGATGAGTTGGCAGAGAATCCCTTCTTTGGAGGTGAAACTTTTGGGTACATGGATGTCGTTTTCGTTTCCTTTGCATCTTGGTTCTATGCCTATGAGAAATCTGCCAATTTTAGCATAGAGGAGGAATGCCCCAGGCTCACGGCTTGGAAGAAGAGGTGCGTGGAAAGAGAGAGTGTCTCAAAGAACATCCCAGAGCCTGAGAAGATCTATGAATATTTGTGCTCCATAAAAAGGATCTGGAACATGGAATAGTGGAGACAGGGAGTGGTGTGAGGAAGATAGAATAAAGGCAGAATATATGAGATTAATAATAGTAATCATTATTAATATTAGTATCTACGTAAGCAATGCACGCCCTTTGTGCATCCCCACTCATTGTTCTCAAAAAACAAAAAAAAAAAATCCCATGTATTTTCTTTTCTTGTCATACAGTTTTTGTAATTTCTTTCTCATAAATAGTTTTGTGCTTCAATATATCTCCTCTAACCAACTTTCAGGAGCTATGTAGTTGTGTGCTGACAAAATGTACAAAGCTCCATAGCAAGGTTCACTATCTTGGCATTGGACTTTGATGAAATTTCACTTAGTGTTAGTATGCGGAATAGTACGGTATGTCTACATGGTGGTTCGGCATACCAGTACACCATCGGTCTGAGCGGTATTGGGCGGTTCGGCCCAGTACGGAATTCCATGTGCCATAGGCTTGATCTTAGCAGAAATCAGTTCACTGGATTTTCTCCAGAAGAACTTGGTGACTCAGTGATTTTGTAATAGTTGAAGCTATCTGATAACCATCCTAAAAAGACCATCCCCACAGAGCTGTAGAGAGAGGGAATGATTTCTCTGGTCATACACCAGTCGAACTGGGCCGGCTTATAACCTTGCAAATTGCTCAAAACACCAGCTACAATGCGCTTTCTGGGGAGATACCAACCGAGCTTGGGGACTTGCAAATGTTGGAAAACCTCTCCTTGAACAACAACCAGAAAGATAGTGAAGTACCATCATCATTCAGCAAGCTTTCCAGCCTCCTAGTTTGCAATATCTCATATAACAACTTTGTTGGGTCATTGCCTGACCTCCTTTGTTCAGAAGAATGGATGATAGCAACTTTCTAGGAAATGATGGATTGTATAGAATTAAGTACTAAAGCTTGCCAGCCTACACCTTCACTATCCGACACGGCAGAATCAGGTTGGGCAAGAAAGGAAACCTCGCGGAGAAAATAGTGAGCATTGCTGCTGCAATTGTGGGATTAATCTCCATGTTCAGGACGGTGGGGTTTTGTTGGTCTTTAAAGTGTCGCATACCTAATGTTGTTCCATGTGAAGATCATAAACATGGCATGTCTGGTCCTCACTATTTTCCCATGGAGTGTACCACATATCAAGAACTTCTTAAAGCTGCAGAAATTTTATCAGATTGTAGTGCTATAGGAAGGGATGCCTGCAGGGCTATCACACCAGATGGGTTCATAATTGCAAACAAGAAGCTGAAATCCCAAATGAGATTGTTCTAGTGTTGGCAGCAATTTTTGTGCTGAGAGATCCAGCCTTGGAAATGCTTGCACTGCAACATTGTCAAGTTCTTTGGTTTTGCTACCACCAAGACTCTATGCTTACATTGTTTATGGCAAATTTTAGACCAGGTGAACTGCTTCATGGTAACAGGAACACTTCTGCTTGATTGCCATGCTTGTTGTAGGATTGCTCTCAGAACTGAGGAAAGCTTGCGCTATCTTCACTGCAACTGTAAACCTCAAATTATACATCGCGATGTAAAGTCAAACTATATTCCACTTGATGAAAAAATAGAAGCTCATGTAAGAGACTTCGGCTTGGCAAAATGTCACATTGCACACTCCAGGACCATGTCTGCAGTTTCTGGTTCATATACATCTATGTTGCCCAGCTAAAGCATATTGCTGGAGGATCAAATAGATGAAGGTTAGTTCATTTGCGACCGTGTTTTCCTTTTTTTGAGACATATGCTTTTAGGAAGCATCTGAAGAGAAAATAACATTAGGAAGTACTTGTTAAAGGTATGCTTCCTGTTTCAATATAGTAGCAAGTTGAGATGTGTTTCAGTTAACATTCATAGATATCTAGGTCTGATAATAAGGTATGTGTTGGCCTATAGTTTGAAAATGGATATATAAAGAGCAAAAGTGGCTGATATTTGGTTGGTTAGTAAATAGTTGATTTACACATCACTGAATTTTCACTGAGCGCATGGAGCTACAACTTTTTGCTGTTACTAAAATATGACTCATTCTCAATCATATTTTAGAATTGTTATATTCGTTTAAATTTTAGGATTCATCAAAAGTGAAATCTCGAACTAGAAGTTGAGGATCTCAAGACTCTTTCCAGATGTCTATTGTATCACATTATCAGATTAGATCTACTTCATTTGCATTCGATGCTCTAACTATTTTTCAGGTAAGACGCAGATATATGTATAGTGTCATTCTGCAGTATCCTAGTTCTGTTACTTGACGTCTTGAAGGTGAGAATGATAATTTCCCCAACCATAAGATCCCTTTATGAGTCCGTGGAACATCTATGGGAAGTTTCTGCTTAATCTAGAAGATTTTTCTTCTAATTTTTTTTCTAAAAACTTCAGATCCAAAATGGTTGATTTCTTGCCACAGCCAGGATCTTGCTTACTTGAGTATAGTGTGCAGCCAGCTTCATGAACTAATATGGAGCTTAATATGATATCAATAGACACCAATTGGTGTACTATCCTTTAATGAAAGCCCCATTAGCAGCAGAAACGTCGATGCTTATAATCCTCCTATTCAGAACTATGATTCTTGAATAACTAGTGACAGGTCTTATATGGTAAAGCTTGTCCTTTTAATTGCCTATGTTGTCCATATCTTATACATGATCCAGCTCATGCTTGCACTAACATTGTCCATATCTCATATTTGATCCAGAATATGTTGTCATGATGAAAGTTACTGAGAAATGAGACATCTATATTTTGGTGTTGTTCCATTGGAACTGATCAGTACTGGACAACCTCCAATTCAGTCAATGGAGCAAGGAGCTTTGGAGGGGATCTGCTCAATTGGGTGAGGAGGTCAATGCAGAACCTAACACCATCTTCTAAGATCATTGGTTGCAGGCTGCATTTGAATTCAAAGAACATGGTTGAGGAGATGTCTTTGGTTTTGAAAATTGTACTATTTTGCATCAATGCATCACCATGTGACAGGCCCTTAATTGACTTGCAAATCCCTTCAAACCCTTGCTGAAATTTCAGTATCCATGGTAATATAGAATTCTTCATTCAAGTTTAGCAAAGCACCATTGGCAACACAGACATATAAATGATATCTCTCAACATGTTATAGAATCTGCCATGTTGCGTATCCCTAATATAGTATTCTGATCATTTCTTCCAATGTTTGCCTGAACTTTAATGATCTGATACCATCTTCATTGAGGTCATTCAATTCAACTGGTGCATTATACACACAGACAACACGCACATATATGTTCGCATATACAGATGAGCACGCGAGCATGCACACACTAACAATCCCCGCAAATCCAACTGATCCTGGATTACCCAGGGAGCACCATTTGATGTTCATCTCACCACTCTATGCTTAGTGGAATTCAATTTTTAGCATTTTTGGTCACTTTCTTGCATATACCATAAAACGTCTTGGGCCTTGTAGCTTCTCTGAAAAATAACCAAACTCAGTTCACCTTAACTTAAAATTCATTGGAAAGGACATGGAGGAAAGTATGGTGTGATTTTTCATTTGTAATTGCTATCTACTGTTTGAGGGATTAAATCCTCTGTTGAGAGCAATGCACATTCTGTTAAAATGACTTCATCACCATTTACTATTGGCCAGTGAATTTTATCCAGTTATGCTGCAGGACAAATTTGATGCTGACCTTATGCAGTAGAACACTGAACTAAGCCATTCTTTCATCTCTACTGATCAAGTAAGTTTTTCTCTTTAAGTAAGTTTGCAAGGAAGCAGCTTGCTATTCAAATTGTAATTTTATGAGAGGGGTCACATTATGTACAGAGATAATAAGTGGGGAGTTCTAAAAGAAATTGCAACATGAAGTACATTTGGTCATGACTCAGCATGCAAAGGAGAAAGCCAGCACCTGTTACTAGAAAAATTCTTTTACCTTTGTATCATTCAACCTTGATCACCTTTACAAATATAACTATATAAGCCCTCTCAGTGACATGGTCTGAGTTATTTATCCAGCAGAAGTATTTTAAAGGCATTATATTGGTTTGAACCAAAATACTCTATATATATCCACTTTGCAAGGCATTTGAAGTTGGAGAAAATGAGGTTGCTTCTATACTCAGAGTCAGAAACTGGCTGGCAATAGTATTAGATGGATGTCCTAGAAGTCAGATTGGCCGACACTTGTAAAACTTTCTTAGGACATATTTTATAATATTGACTTATAAATTAATAAAGTTGGATTTATTTCCATTCAGATCTATGTTATTAAGTATCTCTGAATAGTCCATTGAGTTAATGGGTATAATGACACATATTCTGAAGAGTTGAAAATTTGAGACACGTATCATTATAATTAATTTATAAATTACTCATGATCGTAGGATCATTATGGGGGCGGTGTTTGATCCAGAGAGATTGGTGCACAATCACTTTCTTAGGATAAATGAGTCTTAAATCTATAATGTGGAGACATCGAAGCGAGAGTGTAAGTACTTGTTAGGAACAAGAGTACTAAGCGTGACCAATCACGAGTGATCACTAGAATGTCTACCTATTCGTCAATAATTAGCTCGATGTTGCAGTAATGTGACTAATTCTTTAACTTACAGTGCTTCAACTGTTCACAGTGAGGTTGCTGTAGTTTAACTATATAATAAATAAATCTTTTAGCCATACGGAGCCTTGAGGTGTAATTGGCTACGGTAGACTCACCGTAAGAATAGGGTATAAAGAAAATTTGCGGTAGTACAGTACATGCAATTAAAAAATTTTATACAGTGAAAATAATAGATTAAACAATTTAATCCTAATCACATGTATAAGATCTAATCTTAGATTACCACATCAAGATCTTTGATATGAAAAATATATGTTTTAGATCTGAAAATAAAAATCACATCGATCTCATCGATGCTGAAATTCTAGATCTAATTATTAGATCAACTATAGGAATCAAAATAAGTTAGAGATCGTTACCAAATAAATTTTGATCTTGATCTCCTCTGATCCAATAGTTGGAGAGGGTGTTTCTCAGGTCGCTCACAGCCACACAAAGTCGTCTGGCCTCTATAGGAAAATTCATGCAAAGACTGGTGCAGATCAGGGGCTCGGAGATACTAGTCTGCAAACAACTTCGATAGCTGACCTCTTCCTTCTTCTACAAGCATCTTGGATACTCCAAAGTGATAGAAGATCTGGAGGAAGAAGAGAAGAGGAGGAGAAGAGGCTCTGAAAATAAAAAATCTACAAGAGAATTGATCATAGGACGTCCAAGAGAGGGGTCCCCTTTTTATAGACTAGGAATTAGGACTTTTCAAGAAAGGATGCCATGAATCAATGCCAAAACTCCTTTTTAGTGTCCTCAAAAATTCTAAAAAAATTATTAGGACATGGAGAAGAAATCTAGAGTCTCACATGCCAAAAGATTTCTCAAGAAAAATAAAAAAATTAATATGGCTCCAACAATATACCATATACGAAAAATCTCTTTCTTAGTCTGCATCTTATCTCTAATTCGGATTACATTCAAATTAGGCAAGAAATAATATTATGACTCATCAACTATAGCTGACCACCCTTATTGGATCTTCTCTCATAATGCCAAAAATCACAATCCAAATTCAATTAGGCATGGAGAAATTGGCATGGATCCAGATGTGGCGCAAAAGATAAGGATAGAGTCCTAATTTGACTTGGACTCTTCATTTCTAATTCAATTCTAATCCAAATCAAATTTGGATTGAAACCACTGATAGAAATGAATCTAATCCAATTAAAAATCCAAATATCTCATCAAATTTCTAACCTAATTAGGAATTAGCCGAGTCCAAACCCTGATCGAATTAGGATCAAATTTTTCTTGTAATCAGATTTGATTATATCAATCTCTATCTAAGTCGAACTGAATCTAATTCAATTAGACTTGTTCCAAAGCTCTTTACACAATCAAATTAAGTCAATTAGTAATTTAATTATTAATTAATTCTCTATAAATAGTTGAGTCTCAGTCTCAGTGGGACTCTCCCACAGAGTCCTAATCCAAGTAGGACTCTTCACCAAAGTCACAATTCAATTGGACTCTTCAGCCATCAGATCTGACCAAATCTTCTAATGCGTGTGACTCCATAGGTTCGAACCTAAGTCGGTAGCATTGGATCAACTTCTTATACCAATCAATGTAACCATCTAGTAATGATGACCTGACGACCGGATGGGTCGAAGTGTTGCAAAGCAACCTTCTAGAACCTATTGGTGTATGGTTATCATATAATTCATCCCTTTGATCCAAATGCTCAAGGTGACTTAGGCTTTCACTGTTAACCCTAATTAAGTCGACCACATTGTATTTCAACCTTTCAAATCCATCTCATGGATTATCCTGGCTAAGATTTTGCTAAATTGAAATACATTGATGTATATCTTCTACCAATTCAGAGGGATCAATTCCATCTTGACTCATACACCGATTTGATATGTACTTGACTGCACCTAGTATCCTTCCGTCACTAAGTTAGAAACTCAAATAGTCCGATACTAAAATACAGTGAGTTGCTTACAAGTCAATATGGTGGTCTCAGATCGGAGGGACACTTATACCCATACCCTTCACAAACTACTTTTGACAGCAGAGTGCTCGGCACATGATCATGTTTGATGCAAATGTACTCCTACATTCTATCTGTATGCCATAACAGTGTCTCCACACTCTTTGGTTAAGAGGACAACCAACTCATGTGGCACACAATGACCTACACTTGATATCGCTATCATCCTAGTAATAGCGTATCATTTGGTCGCGAACAATTTTAAGGACTTAACAACAAATCCTCCTTTGTCGATTAATATATATAGTCCTAAAGACTTCATTATAACACAGGACTTTAAAGATGGTCAATTTATAATAAAAATATCAAATAATTTTTATTAATAAAAAATCATGTACAGTTTATAAGATGAGCACAATCGTCTAATGATTGGTTTTGGGACATATTTTCCAACAACTCCTATTTGGACTAAAACCAATCGGTACAGTATCGTATATCCAACTTTGATTTGTAATCATCAAACTCCTTAATTCTGAGAATTTTAGTAAATGGATCGGTCAGGTTCTTCCTTCTATCGATCTTCTAAAGGTCGACATCACTTCGATCCATGATCTCCCAGATAAGGTGATAACGATGCAGAATATGTTTGGTGTGCTGATGGGATCTCAACTCCTTGGCTTGAGCAATGGCTCCAGTATTGTCGCAGTATAACAAGACAAGGCCATCAATGGAGGATGTCATTCCAAGCTCGTCGATGAACTTTCGCAACCATACAGCTTCCTTCGCAGCATCGGATGTCGCGATATGCTTTGCTTCACAAACAGAGTCTGCCACAGTATTTTGCTTGAAACTTTTTCAGTAGATTGCTTCATCATTTAGGATAAAAATATAATCTGACACACTCTTACTATCATCATGGTCTGACTGAAAGCTGGAGTCAATGAACCCATAAGTTTCAAATCAGTTTCACAAGCCACTGGTTCTTAGTATTTCTTAAATACTTAAGAATGATTTTTTCGACTTTCCAGTGATTTTTTTCTGGATCAGACTGGTATTTACTCACTATCCCTAATGACTATACCACGTTTAGTCTCGTACATATCATGACGTACATAATAGAACCTACTGTCAAAGCATATGAAACTCTACTCATATGCTTTCTCTCTTGAGGAGTTGTCGGACAATCTCTTTTCGAAAGATAAATTTCTTGACCTATCGAAAGACAGCCTTTCTTGAAATTCTCCATGCTGAACCGTTTCAGCATAGTATCTATATACGTGAATTGGGAGAGCCTGAGCAGCCTCTTAGATCTATCCTTATAAATCTTCATCCCTAGGATGTAGACTGCTTCTCTTAGATCCTTCATGAAGAATTGTAACGACAGCCACACTTTTATTCCCTGTAATGCAGGGATATCATTTCCGATTAAGAAAATATCATCTATATACAACACAAGAAATATAATTATCAAACCATTTTTTCACTTATATATGCAGGGTTCCTCTCCATTCCTAACGAAGTCATACATTCTGATCACCTTATCAAAATATATGTTCCAACTCCGAGATGCTTGCTTCAATCTATAAATGGATCTCTGAAGCTTCCACACCTTGGACTCATTTGTAGATACGAATCTTTCAAGTTGTATCATATACACCTCTTCGTTCAGCTCTCCATTTAGGAAAGCTGTCTTCACATCCATTTGTCAAACTTCATAGTCCAAATATGCTGCTATCGCAAGCATGATCTGAATGGATTTGAGCACTGCTATAGGAGAAAATATCTCATCATAGTCAATACCATAATGCTGACGATAATCTTTGACAATCAAATGGACTTTATAGGTCTCCACCTTTCCGTCTGCACCCCTCTTCTTTTTGAAGACCCACTTACACCCTACAGGCTTTACCCCTTCAGGTGGGTCAACTAATGTCCATATATCGATGACCTTCATAGACTCCATTTCAGATCTCATGGCTTCAAGCCATTTTTCAGAGTCGTATCTCTGTATTGCATCTATGTAGGTGATCGGATATCTGTCCGACTGACGCGGTACTCTACCAGATTATCTTAAAGATGTTTGTTCATTGGGCTTCAGGTTTGATCTTATCAAATTCAGTTCAGATTCAATCATTGATGTCAGTTCTTCTACCTATCGAACTTCATCAAGCTTGATTTTAGAGGCACTTATTCCTTCACTAAAGAATTTTTTTTTCAAAAATATGCCTTACTGCCGACAAATACCTTTTGTTCAGCAGACTGGTAAAAATAATATCTCTTTGTTTCTTTGGGGTACCCTATGAAATTACACTTATCGAACTTAGGACTGAGCTTGTCAGTTTGTAATCGTTTAACATAAGCTGGACACCCCTAGATCCTAAAGTAAGAGAGGTTCGTCCTACGTCCTAACCATATCTCATATGGTGTCTTACTAACTGATTTGCTCGAAATATTATTGAACATAAAATAGGCTGTTTCAAGTGCATATCTCCAAAAAGAGATCGATAAAGTTGCAAACCCCATCATAGACCGAACCATGTCCAACAAGGTTCGATTCTTCCTTTCTGAGATGCCATTATGCTATGATGTCCCTGGAGGGGTCCATTGGGAGAGAATCCCATTCTCTTTTAGATATGTCAGAAATTCACTGGAAAAGTGTTCACCTCCTCGATCAAATCAAAAAATTTTAATATTTTTTTCAGTTTATTTCTTTACTTCATTACAAAACTATTTGAACATTTCAAACGATTTGGACTTGTGTTTCATCAAGTAGACGTACCCATATCTAGATAAGTCATCTGTGAATGTGATGAAGTAGCTATACCCTCCTCTGGCACATGTGCTCATGGGTCCATATACATCGATATGTATCAGACCCAGCACATCACTGGCTCGTTCACTTTTTTCAGTAAAAGGTGACTTAGTCATCTTTCTAAGCAAACAAGACTCACAGGTAGGTAACGATTCATAATCGTGTTTATCAAGAATTTCTTCTTGAGCCAACCTGTTTATCCTGTTCTTGTTGATATGATCTAGCCTACAATGCCAAAGGTAGGCATCTATGATATCATCTATTCTAGGATGTTTATTTGAAATGTATATTATATTAGATCTAGATACAATATAGATACCATTGTTCAACTATCCACGTAAAATTGTAACACCATTTAAAATGATATCACAAAAAAAAAATTTTATTGATATTTCATAATTTGAATTGACCAAAAGATCTACAGAAATAATATTTAAAAAAAATTAAGATAGTAATTACTCTTATTAAGAATAATATAATGAGACTCGAATACAAGCTTGATGATTTCGAAAGCTAAAACTAAAACTGATCTTCCATCTCCAACATTCAAGAATCTCTCGCCTTCTCCAAATCTCCTAGTGACCTAAAGACCCTGCAACGAATTACAAATATGAATAGGACTTTCAGTATCCAATACCCAGTTCATTGTATCTATAAGAGAGAAGTTACAAGGCCTACAGAAATAATATTTTAAAAAAAAACTAGGATAGTAATGACACTCATTAAGAATAATTTAATGAGACTCGAATACAGGCTTGATGATTCTAAAAGCTAGAACTAGAGCTGATCTTTCATCTCTAACATTCAGGAATCTCTCACCGTCTCCAAATCTCCTAGTGACCTGAAGACCCTGCAACGAATTGCAAATATAAATAGGACTTTCAGTATCCAATACCCAGTTCATTGTATCTATAAGAGAGAAGTTACAAGGTGTTATCACATAAGTATCTTGTCTAACAACTGATTGCTTCTTCTTCTTTGGCCTGTTCAGATCAAGGAAAGTAATATACTGAGGATAATTTCTCTTCTAGTGATCCTGCTTCTTGCAAAAGAAGCACTCTACTTGATTTTGATCAATCTTGAATTTGAATTTCTGAGACTGACTCCCAGCACCAGCCACCTTCTTATTCTTCTTCTTTTTTTCTTTCTTAAAGGAACGACGACTATCTGAAGAAGATCCTCCCACTAGATTCATTGTCTCTTCATGGAGCTGGTGATCTTTCTTAAAAGTCTGTAGCAATTCCAACAGATCGTGGTAGTTGACTATATACTTTGTCATTCTGAAATGACTGAGGAACGGCAGGTAGAATTTGGGAAGAGAATTCAGGATCGTATCTTTCCCCAGCTGTTCATGCAAAGAGAAGTCGAGTTTGCTCAATTTTTCAATTTGCTCGATCATGTACAATACATGATCGATAACAGATGCACCCTCCCTCATCTGAATATTAAAAATGGTGCAACTAGTTTTATGCCACTCAACGTCATCAGAAGTACCAAAGGAATCTCTCAACACTTGAAACATTTTCTCTGGCCGAGCTTCTTCAAATTTTTGATTGAACTCATCATTCATGGAGGCCTGCATGATGCAATGAACCATGGTGCGGTCATTGAGTCACTTCAAATAAATATCTCGGACCGCTCCTCGGGTATTAGGAGCAGACTCCTCAGGTGCAGGATCCGTTCTCACATAAAGGATCCGCTCGTGCTCCAGGATAATCTTTAATTTTTTATATCAATTATCAAAATTCGATCCGATAAGCTTCTCACAATCCAACAGTGATTGGAGTGACAAGTTTGAGGCCATATCTGCACATCAAAGAAAGAATAAAACCTAATTAGTATATGAATTTATTAATCCTAAAGATTTGGACTTTAGTCTAAAGGTCCTCCCACTATTTTATATGAATTGGTAGCCTCTACCTCCAATTCGAGGAATTACCTTCATTCTTTAGCGGGTACCAGAATCTATACAGACTACATATAGGTCCGAGGATGGCTCGATCAACCCATACACACCTATGGGTAGGTTCTCAATCAATTATTTTTCCAAATAATTTTTAGTATTTAATTTAATCTCAGATTTTATTTCAGTAGGTGATGGGCCTCCACTGAAAATTTTAGTTAGGTCAAACCATTAACATGAACCTACTCAGTGATTTTACCTAATGAGTGATCAGATCCGAGAATGACTCGGTCAACCCAACCATCATCAGATAGTTCATCAGAATCATCATATGATGAATGATAATTTCATCATTCAGAGAGAACATCAGATGGATGACACCTGTAATGTCAATCAAAAATAATAAACCCATTATCACTCATCTTAATGGGAGGCTATGATCTGGTTATCACCATAACCAGCTCATTTTAGAGATTATATATCTAAGATTAAGATTAGATCTAAATCAGATTAGATCTAAGTTGTGTTTAGTCTGAATTAAAATTAATTAGATCTGATTAATACATGAATCTAAAATTAGATTAGATCTAGATTTTAGCTTTTCGATATAATCAGCATGTTTTAAATTAGATCTAAATTTTATGCTCTTATTAGGACTAATTTTTATGTTTAATCTGAGGGTTAAAATTAGATTTGAAACTTAAGATTAGAAGATTAAAAATCAGTAATCTAATTAAGTGCATAAAACATAATTGTTATGTTGCATGAGATGCATAGATCTGAACATTATGATTACAATCTGATTTTATGTGAAGTATAAAATATTTAGATCTGATACATATGTGATATGTACATTTAGTTTAATATCTTAATAGCCTAATACTCAGAATAGGTATATCACCATGGCCGTCCGATCATAAGAGAAAGCAGGGATTAAAATCTCTCTCTTGTCGAATCGATGAGTTCTCTTATGACATGTAAGGGTGTCGCTTATGATATCTCATGAAGAAGAATAGTAAAAAAAAAGTTTATTTTATATGCAAAATTTTAGATCTGTAATTATGAATTAAAGATCTAAATATAAACTTTAAAGATCTAAAATTTAGAATTAAAGATCTAAAATTTTATGTAGTTTTGCATGGATTAATTTTGTATGAGATACATTATTAAAAATTATTTAGATCTGAAATTATTTTGACATCTAAACTAAACCAATATTCATAATGCACGTAATTAAAAATTAAGATATAAAATTAAGAGATCTAAAATTAAGAATTTAAGATCAAATTTTATTGCATAAAATATGGGGTTATGGGTGTGGATAGCTCAATTAGGTCTAGTTTTGAGTAGTTGATCAAATCGAATCAAAAGTTGATTAAGATTAGATCAAGTGTGCTCATGACTAACCCAATAGTTATAGATTGATCAGATCGATTAACAGCTACATATTTTTGATCAACTAAAAGATCTAATTTGGCTCAGTGGTTCGAGCCCAAGTTTAGGCTAACCTATTCAATTCTAATTGATCAATTGGTGTCTAAAGTAAGTCTTAATCATGATTTTTAATTGGGATCATACTTATCTAGCCATAAACAAATGGTATCTAAGACAAGATCTACAACCCTCCCCATGATCACACTTATCTGACCAACTTGGTCGATTAAATTTTGAATTAGATTGCTTAATAATTCGAACTAGCCCATGCCACTAGGTTAGTCATAATAGTTATGACTAAGTAAGGATGAGACCTAAATCTAAATCTTTCTATTAAATATTAAATCTAACAGTCTTTCACCATTGTAGTTATGCAGGCTCTTTTCAAGATTGATTGTTTCTGACTGGTCACAGTGGTTCAATTGCACCAAAAAGATATAACCACACTATTGGCATGAGATGCTGTAGGGTAGAGATGGGATTGAGCTCAATATTTTGGATACGGTGAGGGTCCCAATGACGAGTCTATTTTACAAAAATGGTGGGTCTGACTTAACTAATAAATGAGCCAATATTCCGGGCATGGTGAGGCTTCATGAATTAGAGATCGAGGTTGGCTACAACATGCTTGAAGAAATATTGGATAAGAGTTGTCCACTCATCAGCTAACCCATTATCAATAACTATTTGGTAAAGTGGTGAGTCAATCAGTGAGACCGTAGCATCCACTAAAAACTCTTAATCGTGGAAATTTTTGTTTCTTTATCTGAAGAGTGTAAGAGATCCAAAAAAATAGTAAGAGCCCTAATTTATTTTAAAAATAAAATTTTTAAAATAAATTAATCAAGTCAATTATAAAATCTAACTAGAACTTTTGTCTCTCTTAGAAAATAACTTCTTCAAATCATCATGTCCGGATCCTAGAGACCAATCGATTGATCAGACCAAACTTTAAGGATTGGCTAGAGAATCTTAAGATCATCTTGAATTTTGAGAAGATAGCCTATATACTTGATCAAGACCTTGCCCCTCTTCCAGCCTATCTAATTATTGATCAGAGAGCGTCTCATGATAAGTGGTTAGATGATGACAATAAAGTAATGTGCTATGTGTTGGCCTCAATGTCTAATGAATTGCAGCACCAACACGACAACATGAAGATTGCTAAAAAAATTCTAACTCACTTACAAAAGTTGTATGATGAACAGAGCTATGAAGTATCCAAACGACTCTTCAAGATGAAAATATGTGATGAATAGTCGGTCCATGAACATGGTCTGACAATGATCAAGGATCTAGAGGAACTTGAGAAACTCGACATGTCTATAGATCAGAAGTTGCAGATTGATCTCATTCTACAATCTCTGACTGATTCATATACACAGTTTATAGTAAACTTTCATAAGAATAAGATCCAGTACACCATAGCTACATTGGTCAATATGCTGATGACCACTGAGGGTACCTTGAAGAGTTCAAGGGGCTCTATTCTCACTGTGGAGCAGATTTCTTCTAAGAAAAAATCACGAGAAAGAAGAAACCCATAAAGAAGCAAAAGGTAGAGAACAAATCAAAGAAAGAAGTTTTAAAGAAGAAGGCTATCGAGAAATGAAAGTATTTCCACTACAACAAGGATGGCCACTGGAAATGAAACTGCACAGTTTACCTAGCGAGCCTAAAGAATAAGGAAGAAGGCAAACCTTCTGAAGATATGCTCATTATAAAAACAAACCTAATGATTTCTTCTACATCCAGTTGGATGATTGACTCTAGATCTAGTGCTCATCTGTGCATTTCTTTGTAGGGTCTTGAGGATAACAGGAGGTTGAGGAAGGGAGAAATGATCCTACGTGTCAGGAATGGAGCAAAGGTTACTGCTGTGGCCATGAAAACATACCTTCTTCGACTACCATCAAAAAATATTTTATTTTTAAAAGATTGTTATTTTATACCTACTGCGAGTAGGAATCTAATTTCTATCTTTTGCTTAACGTAAGATAATTATGTTATTAGTTTTTATAAGGATCACTATAATATTTATTTTAAAAATAATAAAATTAGAAGTGATTTTTTTATTAATGATCCCTTTCAGTTACATGTCGATGTTTTTATGAACTATATCGAGTAAAATGTGAATACCATAGAATCTAAATGACCTAAAGATAATGTTAATGAAAAATACTTGGGGCACCTAAAGCTAGGTCATATAGGAGAAGACAAGATTAACAGGCCAAAAAAATTAAACTTTTGAGTCCATTGACTACTGAGTCATATCCGATCTGTGAGTCATGCCTTCAAGAAAAAATGACCAAACTTTTTTTTGTGGGACACGAAGAAAAAATCACAAAGATACTTGCTCTAGTACACACTGACGTGTGTGGCCCATTTGACCTACTAGTTAGAGAAGGTTATTCCTACTTCATAATTTTTATCGATAATTTTTTATGATATGGGTACGTATCTTATGAAGCATAAGTCTGAAGTCTTTGAAAAATTCAAAAAATTTAGAAATAAAGTAGAGAAATAAATTGAAAAGTTTCTTAAAATTCTTCGATTAGATCAAGGAGGCGAATATTTTAGTAAAAAATTTTTAGGTTATCTCAAGAAGCATGGCATAGTCTCATAATGCACTCTGCCTAGAATGCCTCAACTCAACGAGATTTCAAAATAGAGAAATCGGACCTATTAGGTATAGTTCGATCCATAATGAGCTTCACTGACCTTCCTATTTTTCTTTAGGATCATAGTCTATTAATTATAATTTATTTACTGAATAGGGTTCTATCTAAAATCATTCCTATCATACCATATGAGATATGATATGGCAAAAAATCGACTCTGAGTCATCTCAAGATTTGAGATTATCCAGTCCATGTCAAATGACAATAAACGGATAAATTAGAAACAAGGTCCTTTAAAGCTCATTTTATTGGATATCCTAAACAATCTTTAGGATATTATTTCTATCTTCTAGAAGATCATAATATGATTGTGAGTCGATGTATAGTCTTTCTTAAAAAATAGTTTATTCAAGATTGATGCATGGAAAGACAAATTGGGCTCGAAGAGAAAGTCTTTGAAGAGCTGTGAGCTTCGAAACCTATGGAACTGATTTAGTTAGAGCCAATTTGCACATCTCCTCCTCCACCTCATAGGTCGAGTAAAGTTTTTCATCCTCCTGAGAGATACTTAGGTATTATCTCAAAAGATGTAGAAAAAATATTCCTCATAAAAAATGGGGTACATGGAGATGATCCTAAAATCTATGACGATATAATATCAGATATCGACTTCAAGAAATGGTTAGAGACAATGAAGTCAGAAATTGACTCGATGCACTCAAACCAAGTCTGGACCTCAATAGATCTACCTGAAGGTATTGCACCTATTAGGTGTAAATGGATCTATAAGAAAAAAATTGATATAGATGGAAAGGTAGAGATCTTTAAAGATAGGCTCATAGCAAAAGGTTATAATCAGTATGAAGGTATTGACTATTAGGATACCTTCTCGTTTATGGCCATATTTAAGTCCATTCACACATTGCTTACCGTTGCAGTATATTTCAATTATGAAATATGACAAATGGATATGAAAATGGCATTCCTAAATGGATATCTTGAAGAAGATATCTATATGGAACAACCTCTTGATTTCACTTCCAGTGATAATGATCCCAAAGTTTGCAAACTGCAAAAGTCTATTTATAGACCCAAGCAAGTGTCTTGGAGTTGGAATGTATGTTTTAATGATGTAATCAAATTGTTTGGTTTCAATAAAAAATGAAGAAAAATCGTGCATCTTCAAAAAGGTCAGTGGAAGTACTGTCATCTTCCTCCTACTATACGTGGATGACATACTCCTTATTAAAAATGATATTCTCATGCTGACATCGATCAAATTATGGTTGTCCAAAAAATTTTTTATAAAGACCTAAGGGAAGCATCCTTTATTTTGGAGATTAAGGTCTATAGAGATAGATCTAGAAGGATGCTAAACTTTCACAAAAGATGTATATTGAGAAGGTGCTGAAGAAATTCAGCATGGAGAACTCAAAGAGCGGACTTGTATCCTTCAGACATGGAATCCATCTCTCCAAGAAGATGTATCCCAACACATTAGAAGAGATAAAATACATGAGCAAGATCCCATATGCTTCGATAAGTGGAAGCCTCATGTATGCCATGCTTTGTACACGACCTGATATTGCCTATGCCGTGAATGTCATGAGCAGATATCAGTCGAATCTAGAGGATAAACACTGGATTTCTGTGAAATATATCTTTAAGTACTTGAGAAGGATTAAGGATATATTTTTGATTTTTGATAATAGAGAATTGAGGGTACAAGATTATACTGATTTAGATTTTATGTCTGACATTGATGATCAAAAGTTGATATCAGATAGTATTTTTTCATGCAATGATGGTGCTGTAAGCTGAAAGAATTTCAAACAGTCTGTTATTACGGACTCCACTATGAAAGCAAAGTATATCGCTACATCGAAAATTACTAAAGAGGCATTTTGATTCAAAAAGTTCGTTGCGGAGCTAGATGTGATACCATCAGATGCCGTGCCACTCTTCTACGATAACAACAGCACCATATCTCTATCTAAAGAGCTGCGATTTCATCAAAAATCCAAGCACATCGAGTGACGATTCCACCTTATATACGATTACCTCGAGAAGGGATACGTCGAGATGAAGAGAGTTGATACTGCGGACAACATTGCTGACCCACTGACGAAGCAATTGAGCCAGTAAAAAATTGAAGTACACCTTAAGAAGATGGAACTTAGATTTATAGCTAATTGACTTTAGGTCAAGTGGAAGATTGTTAGATGTATGTCCTAGAAGTCAGATTAACCAATACTTGTAAAATTTTTTTAGGACACATTTTGTAATATTAAATTATAAATTAATAAAATTGAATTTATTTCTATTCAAATCTATGTTATTGTCTCCGAATTGTCCATTAAGTTAATGGGTATATGATACATATTCTCAAAAGTTGTGAATTTGAAACATATATCATTATAATTAATTCATAAATTACTCTTCATCGTAGAATCATCATGGGGATGGTATTTCATCTAGAGAAATTGGTGCACAATCACTTTCTTAGGATAGATGAGTCTTGAATCTACAGTGTGAAAATACTGAAGTGAGAGTACAAGTGCTTGTTAGAAATAAAGATACTGAGCGTGATCAATCACGAGTAGTCACTAGAATGTCTACCTACTCATCAGTGACTAACTCGATGCTATGGTAATGTGACTAGTTCTTTGACCTGCGGTACCTCGGCTGTTCACAATGAGGTTGTTGTAGTTTGACTACATTATAACTCGATCTCCTAGCCATACAGAGTCTTGAGATGTAATTAGCTGCAGTAGACTCACTGTAGGAATAGGGTATACACCAAGATGGGATCTATCGACCTCGGTAGATGAGGAGTAGTCTTATATAAATCATGAGGCTGAGTTCTAAAGCCTATGGTCATGGCAGTGTGAAAAATAAAAAGATGTTTCTATTGAATTTCACATTAAACTCGAGTCAATTGCTTCTAACATACGATAAAAATTAGATTTGATGAGTTATCCTTAACCTATGTCTTGTCAGAACTTATGATAGAAGAATCGAATCACACAGTAACTATACCTAGAGGTTCATCATTCAGTTCTACTGGATTGCCACCACATACTGCTAGGTATCACTGATGGATTATGAGATAAATTAAGAATCATTTTAACGATCAATGATTCTTAATTGGTTGAATTAGAAAGAGTTCTGATCCATCAAAAAAATTTTTGATGATGTTACTGATAGAGATCACAACATATCTCACTATCTGACAGAATTGAACCTATGGGATCACACAAATAAAGATTTTGATCTAGGATTGCACAATTGGACAAGTATAGTCTGATTGGGTTAGGATTAATTAAATTCTAGCTTTGAATTTAAGGAAGCCATGCTCGCATATGGTTAAACCCATTCTCTCCTACTTGATTTGGGTTTCTTATTAGATAGGGTCTAATCAAATCTAAGCAAGCTTATTAGGACAACAAGAGTTGGAGTCCCTGAAGCCTTCCATCATATAAAAATTAAAAGATGGGGGCGCCAATTGTTGGCACCCCACTTTTCTACATGAAATATTTGAGAGATATTAGATGGGACGCCCCAAATGGATGAGATCAAAAATGGATGCCACCTTATGGATAGGGAGCGAGGATAGGGATAAAGCTCATCTGAATTTGAAGAGTTCAAATTTAATTTGAAATGATAAGGATAAGAAGGAGGTGGTTATATCTGAATTCAAGTTCAAATTTAAATTTGGATTTGAATTTGAAGCATTCGAATTTAAATTGGAGAGGATTGACTTAGGCGACAACAACCCTTATCCCTTGTGCTCAACACATCTGAATTCCTCGATGATTTTGTGCTATAAAATGAGGGGAGAAATCAGATGGGGTAGTGTCTTAGCAGAGTCCTTCTGCTTCAAGGTATTTGATCCGATCAAATGTCTATAAAAGGGTCCTTGTCAAATGGTTTGACACTAGTGCCCATCATAACAAAGTCTCCACGCCTTCTCTCCTCTTCTCCACGCCATCTTCACTCTCCTCTCTAATTTTTGATCCTCTCCCACATCCAAAGGTGTTGGGCATTCCATCTGGTAGTCTCGAAGTGTCGATATACGTCCAATCTACGCAAAGAAACAAAAAGGCTGTGATCAAGCACTGATCGAAACCCAGTCAGAGATCAGATTCAAAGCTAATCCAGGAGCTTGCAAATTCATCTAAGAGTAGACAGATTGAAAATGGAGAGAGCATCCTAGTCCGAGCCTGAGTAGATACTTGTGGAGGTCGGGCACGTGCATGGCTCAACAGTGAATCTCAAATCCACGGATCACAATACCTTACATGGACGGGTTCTATCAAAGTACCTAAAATGTCGCTTTTAGGAGAGATACAAACACTCAACATTGATTTCCTCTTGTGTTAAAACAAGGAGAATGGGCATTGTTTTCCTCCACCCAAGAATGGTTGAAAACCCATTGGGAGACAAAATATTATGTCCTAAAGGCTGTTTTTGTCGAGGGAAGCTGATCACCATTCTTCCAAAGCAATGGCACCCTCAAGATCCACTTTTGCAAGCACCTACTCCCCCTAAAAATTACCAAGTCACCTAAAAAAATGCTTGACAATGCCATTGCCAGTTAGCTGCAACCAACTTCCAACGATATGAAGTGTCTTTTTAGCCAAACCATTCTCTACTTTTACTTGAGAAGTGAACTTCTGCTGATTGTGAAGGAACCAGATCTAAGATTTTAGGGTTAGATCTTGAAATTTTTTCAAGATCAGGCAGCGAAAGATTAAAATAAATCAAAATTTATCTTGTAAAATCAGAGAATTCCTAGATCTAAGATCCTATTATATGATTATTACATGGCATTAAATCAAAAATTAAAATATAAAGAGTAAGAACTACATGTTGATCATATCAACATGTTTCTATACTACATCTAATATATGTAAAATATAATAGATCAGATCTATGACCTTGCAAGTTAGATGTTCTAACTTTGCTGATCCAGACTTGAGAATGATGTTGCGAGCCGCACATACGTCCGACCTCTAGGAGTCGTCTACACGAGTTCACGAATCACGATCAGAAGTCTTAGTCCAAGAAATCAGCATAGTATGCTAGTACTGCACTGATCCTTCTTCGATGGTCGATCAGATGCCTCCTTCTTCTTGATTTGGACTCTTCCAAAGATGAGAAGTAGGAGAAGGAGTTTTAGATGAGACACTCTCAAAAAACTTACAGATGGAGGAAGGAAAGAGATGAACCCAGCAACTCTAGAAGAAGACCCTCTTCTTCTTCTCTTTGCTCTAACCCAGACACCTAGTTTTGAGTCTATTAGATCTCTATGCCCCAAGTCTCTTTCTCCTTAATTTTTGGATGCCCAAAAGGTCTCTCAATGCTCTATAATTTATAAAAATTTAATAAAAAAATTTATTTTAAATAGAGAGATATGAAGAGTTCTTATCTAGATCAAATACCTAGTCAAAGATTATCCAAACAAAGCAAGACAAGGGGTGCCCAACTCTTGGGCGTCCCCTCTTTCTTTTTCTGCCGTGGACCACTAGCAAAGGGTGCATATTATATACCATAAAAGCCAAGAAAATCTCAAAAAAATTTGAATAAAATCAGTACCATAAGAAAAAAGTTTTGGTTTCCTAAAACTCTATCTCATAGAATTTGAAATCCAAACTAATTCCTACTTTGACTTGATCCACAACCACACTCCATGTAAGAGAGAAACAGACGAAAGTTTTGGACATATGTGAAGACCTGGGAGAGAGAATTTTATCGCACAAAATAAGAGAGAGTGGGCATGGGATAAGAGAGAGTGGACGTGGGGGGCTAAGGTGGCACAAGGTTGAATCCTAGTCTTACTAGGATTCAATCTATGACTTGTTCAAATTTGATTTCTCAAATCGAATCAAACTAAAATCAAATCAATCTAACTAAAATAGGTCTTAACCCAATTAAGAGCCTAATTTAATCAGATTAAATTAGATTTGAATCTGATTTAATTTTTTAATCAAATTAAAAAATAGGTTGACCCATCCTATTTGAACTAGGACTAGTTTTTCTTTACACTTGGCTTATCTAATAAACCAATTGAACTTGATCCAATCAAGCTCAAACCAAAATTAATTAAATCATATTTAATTAGACTTAATCTCAACCCTTTGGCTTAATCAAATTAAGCCAATTAGCAATCAAATTGCTAATCGATCCTCCTGTAACACTTGCACTAGGTTAAATATCAATCGTATTGATTATTTAACCCTAGAATGATTCTTAATCGTTGATCAACCATCCGATCAGATCGTGAACTCTAATGTGTATGACCTCATAAGTTCGAACCTAAGTCGGTAACACAGAAATAAATTTTTGTACCAATTGAAGTGACCATCTAGCAATGGTATCCGACGGTCGGATAGGTCGAATGTATAGAACAACATCCTTAGAACCCATACGGATATAGTTTTCATATAATTCATCCTCTTGACCAAAATGCTTATAGGACACCTCAGAGTTCAACTGTCAACTCTGATCAGGTTGTCCACATTGTGTTTCAAAATATCAAATCCATCTAATGGATTACCCTGGTCAAGATTTTGCTAAATTAAAATACAGCGACTCATTCTTCTCCAACTCTTGGAGTGGTCAATCCCATCTCGATCACACTCTGACTTCGCAAGTATTTGACTATGTCCAAAAGTCTTCCGTCACTGAATTAGAAATTCAGTTAGTCCAGTATCAAAGCACAGTGAGTTGCTTGCAAGTCACTGAGGCAATCTCAGGTCTAAGGGACACTTATACCTATATCCCATCAGAGATATTTTCGACAGCAGAATGCTCTGAAGTTGGTCACGTTCAATGATGATGTACCCTTACATTTCATCTGTATGCCATACCAGTACCTCCACACTCTTTGGTTGAGAGGACAACCAACCCATATGGCCTACAGTGACCTATGCTCGATAGAAGCTGTCATCCTTATTAACAGTCCATCATTTGGTCATGAACAGTTTTAAGGATTAATCGATAAATTCTCTCTTTATTGAACCTAAATAGTCCTAAGGACTTCATCACAATAACGGAGTTCATTAAAAGATGAAAACTTGTAATGAAAATGTCAAAAATATATTTTATTTATTAACAAATCAATTACAATACAAGGTTGCTCAACTGTCAATAGGTTGACGATTGGCTTTTGGGATATATTTTTCAACATTCATAGCATGCCTCTTCACAGCCTAGTCATAGCCTATAGAGCTGTGAATCCAAGGCATTCATGATACCACTGCAATATATCTCCCTACTCTTGAGTCTGAGAATCAGACAAAGAGAGTACTATTGACATGATACCTCAGACCTAGAGATGTCCATTCACATATCCTATTAAGGTATTAATACGGATGATAGAAGCAATTGAGATAATGATCCTGAATTTTGAGCCGATCATAGGCCATTTGGAGCCAGGGCCAATGAAGAGCCGTTGATAGTTAAGTTGAGGGTTTTTTTGGTTAGCCTTTGTTCGTCTAGAGATTTGAGCCCGAATGATGGTGACGGACTGCTCGAAAGAAGAAGCTCAATGGATTCGGAGGAATACTTGATGGACGACCCAGAGGAAGAAGCTCGATGGATCCGGATAGAGATCGACGGGCTTCTGGAGGTCCTATGGGTTGTCCTCAGAAAGAGATCGGCTCAAAGGAGACTCGACGAGCAGGCCTGGATAGAGATAGATGGGCTATCAGAGGTCCTATAGATTATCCTCTGCTTCTCATACGATTCAAGCTCTATAGGAGTCTGGTAAGTTAGCCCTACCTCAGAGTTGTGGAGATCTTCTTAAGGGTCTAGTAAGTTAGCCCTCGCGAGTGGCATTGTGTGTCTATGGTGATCTTGTGCTTATAGCATCTAGTACTTCTTATCTTCGCATGAGAGATAGTGTGTGCCAGCGGCAAGCTTGTGCCTATAGCATCTTGCACTCTCGACGGTATTCTGAGGGTCTGATTAGTTATCCCTCACTAGTGTCATTGTATGTCTGTGGTGATCTTGTGCATACGGTATCTAGCACTTCTTATCTTCGCACGAGAGGTAGTGTGTGCCAAAGCGAGCTTGTGCCTATGGCATCTTGCACTCTCGATGATATTCTGAGGGTCTGATTAATTATCCTTTTGGAGGTTTTTTCAAGGATCTCCCTTCACTTCTCGTGTGACTCGAACTCTGGAGGGATCTGATAAGTTAGCGCTTCCTTGGAGTCATCGAGGTCTTCTCGAGGGTCTGATAAGTTAGCTCTCACGACTGGCATTGTGAGCCTGCAGTGATCTTATGCCTATGGCATCTAGTACTTCTCATCTTCACGTGAGAGGTAGTGTGTGCCAGTAGTGAGCTTGTGCCAATGGCATCTTGCACTCTCGGCAACATTCTAAAAGTCTGATTAGTTATCCCTCCAGAGGTTCCCTCAAGGGTCTCCCTCCACTTCTCCCATGATTCGGGCTTTACAGAAGTCTGGTGAGTTAGCTCCGTCTCGGAGTCGTCGAGGTCTTTTCGAGGGTCTGGTAAGTTAGCCCTTACGTTAGTTAACCGTAATTATAGTTCAGGGTCCTAAGTAGAAGGAGGAGGCAATTCTTGGAGGACTCGGGCACCCATTGTAAGTTGATGGCCCTGCAAATTTTATTTTCATAGAAAGTATCGTTACATCATTGGTAATACATGCTGAGGTTCATCGAGTTTTATGGTCTGAAAATTGGAGCCCCGTCAAGCTGCTTTAGCTTATAAGTTCTTGAGCGTACCATTTTATCCACCCGATAAGGACCTTCAGTTGGGTGATAGCCCTCATCCTAGCACTTGCCCAATAAGCTGTGAGACTTCGGCTTGCCGTAGCACCAAATCAACAGCTTGAAACTTTTTTAGCTTAATCGAGGCAAAACTCTACTTCTTTTGCTTTATCAATCGATGGATTGGGTCCACCCCTAGATGATGGGATATCACCTCAGAATCGATATCGGACATGTCTGCAATAGCCCAAGCAAAAAGATCCATATTTTTTTGCCAAAGATTAATTAGCCAGCATTTGGTTATCTCATCTAGTCGTGAGCCAATTTTCACCATCCAGCTCGGATTCTCCTTCCTCAACGGGACATCTAAAAGGTCGTCCCTAGCATCCAAGCCTATCGAAAGCTCGGGCTGGATCTCTATCAGGGCCGGTTGATTCTTTGCTTCTTAACTTGGCAACAAAGCATTCATGAGCCATGACTTGGTTTCCTCAGATCTACCCCACTCTTTGATTGAAAACTTTATCATCACATGGTAGCTTGAGACAACAGCTTTCAAAGTCCACAGGCTAGGACGGTTGAGGATGACATTGTAAGTCGAGGGACATTCCTAACCCAGACGACCCCCTGATGATCGTGTAGATTTTTTCTCAGATGAGTCACTCTTCTTCTGCCATTTGCCCTTTGACTTGCTATCGTTCCCGCCGCGCTGGCATTTGCTGTGGCTGAGACAGAGGGAGAGGCTGCTGAGACAAAAGGAGTGGCTGCTGACCTCTCAGAGCTCAACGTTGAGGGACCACTCTCCGAACAAAATGATTCAGCTGTCCCTACCTGACAAGCCTCTTGATCTCATCGCGAAGCTGGTGGCAGTCTTTAGGATCATGATCATGGTCACGATAGTAAAAGCAGTATTTATTCAGATCTCGACGGTGCTTCGGTCTTGTTCTCATCAGCCGAGACTCAAATAACTCAGACCCCACTTGTAACAATACCTCTCTCTAAGGAACAATCAGGGACATGTAGTTATTGTACTGCCCAGGAGGTGATGGTTGCTGAATCTTTCTCGAAGGATAGCGGGATCGATGATTTTGAAGGATCGAGCAGGGGTTTCATGCATGCATTTCAAAATTTTTACAGAAAAATATTAGATTAAACTATTTAATCTATAAATATATGCATAAGATCTAATCTTAAAATTTCTACAAATAGATTTATAACATAAATTTATATGCATAAAAAACTGAATCTAATATTACAAGCATTTGAACAAGAACAGCAATTAGTGATAGATCTAATCTATCACTTCTAGGGTTCCAAATCCAAATCTGAGCATGGATAGTCAATCTCCATAATTGAGAATGTAGATCTAAAAATTTTCTCTGATCGCTCATAGCCGCACAAGCGTCCAGCCTCTACGGATGGTCCACTGAAGTCGTCAAACTGATCAGCCTCCACGGGAGTGCTAGCTCGCGCAGTCGGCTTCTGATGATAGATCTGATTTGATTTCTTTTTTTGATCACCTTAGATCTTTTCAATATCGAAGATAGATCAGAGAGAATGTTGGATGGTAGAGAAAAATCTGATAAAGACTCGCTTCTCTTTGATTTTTCTCTCACCCAAAATCCTAGAATAGTTCTAGGTTGCTCACCCGAGAGGAGATCGGTCTCCTCTTTTGTTCACACCAAAGAAGAAGGAAACCCATCCAAACCTCATGCCCCAAAGAAGTATTTTTGACCCTCTTTCTCCCTGATATCTCACAGTAAAAAGCTCTCTTAGTTTGGCACACAAAATTATGGCATTTTTATGATTGTCTCATAAACCAGATAAGACAGGATAAGGGCTGAAGTTTGTAACAATTCAAATTATTTTGAATTTCAATTTGATTCTAACTTTTTCTCACCCTTATCTAACTTAAAGAGGGACTTATCAAAAAAAATTAGATATAAAAAACTATCAGAAAGATTTTCTTTTCTCACATATAATGAGCTCCTTCAAAAATAGCCAATGTGTGGAAGGATATGGATAAGGTTTTAAGTTCAAATTCAAACCATTTTGAATTGAAATCAAAACCAAACAATTCTTATCCTTAATGGTTGACAAAAGAAGGGTAATTTTTTGATTTTCTTATGTATAAACTAATTTTATATGGTGAGAAATGGTGTGAGATAGTTTGGGTGGCGCAAGGGAGAGAGTCCCACTCATTTGGGACTCTAAGGTTTAACCAATTGAATTTCTTTCAAACCTAATCCAATTAGACCTAAATAAAATATGATGAACCTATCTAATTAAGCTCCTATAACTTTAATTAAATTTGATTAAATCAATAAATTAATTGAGCTATAGATCCGATCAAATCAGAATCATTTCTCTCTTACTGATTAGGTCATCTCATAACCTAATCAGACTTGATCTGATTGAATCCAATTCAATCAAACTTGATCCAGACTTTAATGCTCAATCAAATTGAGTTAATTAGTGATCTAATCACTAATTAATTTTTTATTAATGATAGAGTCCAAGTCTAGTGAGACTCTTCTCTAGAGTCTCCATCCAGTGGGACTCTCCAACAGTCTCCATCTAGTGGGACTCTTCAGCAGAGTCCCCATCCATTAGGACTCTTCAGATTAGCTATGTGATCTGAGAAAACTTCTAATGTATGTGATCTCATAGGTTCGAACCTAAGTCGATATCACAGAAATTGATTCTTGTACCAATCGGAGTAACTATCTAGCAATGGTGCCCGACGTCCGGATAGGCCGAATGTATGCAAAGCAACACTCAAGAACCTAATTGGATATAGTTACCATATAATTCATCTCTTTGACCCTTGATGCTAGGATGACTTAGAGTTTAAACTGTCAACTCTTAATAGTACATCTATTATGTGTTTCAATGTAATAAATTCTGTGACTCCTCACAAAGATTGTCCTGGCCAAGGTCTTACTAAATTGAAGCACAAAGCATTCTCTCCAATCTCTTGGAGTAGTCAATTCTATCTTGACTCATGTACCAACTTCATAAGTACTTGATTATGTCCAAAAACCTTCCAACCTAAATTAAAAATTCAGATAGTCCGGCACCAAAATACAGTGAGTTGCCTGCAAGTCACCGTGGTGATCTCAGGTCGGAGGGACACTTATACCCATATTCTTTCGGAGTGACTCTTGACAACAGAGTGCTCTGGAGTTGGTCACGTTCAGTGAAATATACTCCTACATTTTACTTGTATGCCATACTAGCATCTCCACGCTCTTTGGTTAACAGGACGATCAACGATATATGGCACACAACGATCTATACTTGATATGTCTATCGTCCTAGTAATAGCATATCATTTGGTCGTGAACTCATTTAAGGACTAAATGATAAATCTTCCTTTATCGATTTAAAATAGTCCTAAGGACTTTCATCATAACACAAATATTCAATATAGAAGATGTACCAGCTTATGATGAAAATTATCAAAAAAATATTTTATTAATTAATTCATATACAATTACATCAAATAGAACAACCGTCAACAAGGTGACGATTGGCTTTGGAACATATTTTCTAACAACTCTCACTTGTACTAAAGTCAATTGGAACAGTATCATATATCCATCATCATTTTATGATCTTCAAACTCCTTTACCGCAAGGGCTTTAGTTAATGGGTTGCCAGGTTCTCCTTTCCATCGATCTTCTAAAAGTCAATATCACCTCGATCCATAATTTTTCAGACCAGATGGTAGCGACACAGAATATGCTTGGTCCGTTGATGAGACTTCGATTCTTTCGCTTGAGCAATGGCACCAGTGCTGTCACAGTATAACAAGACGGAGCCATCAAGAGAGGGTGCCACTCCAAGCTTGTTGATAAAGTTTTGTAACCACACAGCTTCCTTCGTAGCATCGGATGCCGCGATATATTCCACCTCACAAGTAGAGTCGGCCACAGTGTACTGCTTAGAACTCTTCCAGCAGATTGTTCCACCATTCAGGGTATAAATATATCCCGACATGCTCTTGCTATCGTCATAATTTGATTGAAAACTAGAGTCTATAAATCTCACAAATTTTCAGTCGGATTCTTCATAAATAAGCCACTGATCCTTAATATTTTTCAAATATTTAAGGATGATTTTTACAACCTTCCAGTGGTTCTCACCTGGATCGGATTGGTATCTACTCACTCTCCTTAGTGAGTATGCCACGTCCGATCACATACATGTCATGGTGTACATAATAGATCCCACTACTGAAACATATGAAATTCTACTCATACGCCCTCTCTCTTGAGGAGTTATCGGACAATCTCTCTTCAAGAGAGAAATTATTTGGTCTATCGGAAGATAGCCTTTCTTGAAATTCTTCATACTAAATCTTTTCAGCACAGTATCAATGTATGTCGACTGGGATAATCTAAGCAACCTTTTAGATCTATCTCTATAGATCTTCATCTCAAGGATAAAGGATGCTTCTCCCAAGTCCTTCATAGAGAACTGAGATGACAACCAAACTTTTATTCCTTGTAATGCAGGGATGTCATTCTCGATTAAGAAAAAATCATCCACATACAAAATAAGAAATACTATTATCGAGTTATTAACCCACTTGTATATGCAAGGTTCCTGTCCATTCTTAATGAAGCCATACGTTCTGATCACTTTATCAAAATACATGTTTCAACTCTGAGATGCCTACTTAAGTCCATAAATGGACTTCTGAAGCTTGCACACCTTTGACTCATCTGTGGATATGAAACTTTCAGATTGTATCATACACACCTCTTTTTCCAGCTCTCCATTTCAGAAGACTGTTTTCACATCCATTTGTCAGATTTTATAGTCCAGATATACTGCAATCGTAAGTATGCTCTGAATGGACTTGAGCATTGCCACAGAAAAAAATATCTTGTCATAGTCAATATCATAACACTGACGGTAATCCTTAGCAACCAGACGGACTTTATAGATCTCCACATTTTCATCTGTGTCTCTCTTCCTTTTGAAGACCCACTTATACCCTATGGGTTTTACTCCTTCAGGTGGGTCAACCAATGTCCATACATTGTTGACTTTTATGAACTTCATTTTAGATTTCATGACTTTCAGTCACTTATCAGAGTCAGACCTCTGCATCGCATCCATATAGGTGATCGGATCCTCATTATTTTCATCGAGTTTAATTGGATCATTGTCCCGGACTAAGAAACTGTAGTATCTATTCGATTGATGTGGTACTCTACCGAATCTTCTTAAAGATGTTTCTATAATAGATTTTGGATTTGATCTAATCAAGTTCAACTCAATAGGTTTACTAGATTGTATCGATTCTTTTATTGATCGAACTTCATCAAGTTCAATCTTTGAGGCATTAGTTCCTTCTCCAAAGAACTTCTTTTCTAGAAAGACTGTCCTATTACTGACGAATACCTTCTGTTCATCAGCAAGGTAGAAGTAATATCTCTTGATCTCTTTTGGGTACCCTACAAATAGACACTTATCAGACCTAGATCCAAGCTTGTCAGTTTTCAGACGTTTGACATAAGTCGGACATCCCTAAATCCTAAGGTGAGAGAGTGCTGGCTTACGTCCTGTCCACATCTCATGTGGTGTTTTACTTACAGATTTACTCAAAATTTTATTTAAAATATAACAAGCCGACTCGAATACATATCTCCAAAAAGAGATCGACAGACTTACAAGCCCATCATGGATCGAACCATGTCTAACAGGATTCGATTCCTCCTTTTTGATATGCCATTATGCTGTGGTGTTCTAAGAGGGGTCTATTGTGAGAGAATTTCATTTTCTTCTAAGTATGTCAGAAACTCACTAGAGAGGTATTCTTCTCTTCGATCAGATCGAAGAGTTTTAATACTCTTCTCAATTTATTTTTCTACTTCATTACGAAATCGTTTGAACATTTCAAATGATTTTGACTTATGTGTCATTATGTAGACGTGTCCATACCTCGATAGGTCATCTATAAAAATAATGAAATAATAATATCCACCTCTAGCACTGGTGTTCATCAGTCCACATACATCAATATGTATGAGACTTAGAACTTTACTAGCTCACTCATCTTTTTCAGTAAAAGGTGACTTGATCATTTTTCTAAGAATATAGGACTCATAGTTTGGAAGTAATTCACAATCACTGACTTCGAAGATTTCTTCTTGTGTCAACCTATTTATTTTGTTTTTGTTAATATGACCTAACCTATAGTACCAAAGATAGATATCGGAGACATCACTAATTCTAGGACATTTGCTGGATGTGTATATTACATTAATAGATTGTGACAATATGTAAATACCATTATTCAGTTGTCCATTCATCACATTAACACCATTCATAATGATATTAAACTTATTTTTTTTATTGAAATTTTATAACCGTTCATGGCCAAGAGACCTACAGAAATAATGTTCAATAAAAAGGAAGGACAAAAGTGACATTCACTAAGAACAATTATATTTGATTTGAATACAAGCTTAATAATTTCTAACGTTAAAATTGAAACTGATCTTCCATCTCCAACATTGAAAAATTTTTTGTCTTCTTCAAATCTCCTACTGACCTGCAGGCCCTGCAAGGAATTACAAATATTAAAAAGACTTTCGATATCTAATACCCAGATAGTAGAATTACAAATTGAGAAATTACAAGGTGTTATCATATAATTATCTTGTGCAGCAACAACTTGCTTCTTTCTCGACCTGTTTTGATCCAAGGAGGCAATATACTGAGGATAATTTCTTTTCCAGTGCCCCTTCATCTTGCAATAGAAGCTTTCCGCCTGACTCTGATCGAATTTAGATTTTTTGGTCTGATTGGGTTTGGGTGCCCCAGCACTTTGCATCCTTTTTCTTGTTTTTCTTATTCTTCTTTTCTTTCTTAAAGAATCGATATCCAGAAGAAAACCCTCCCATTACATTCACCGACTCCTTTTAGAGCTGGTGATCCTTCTTAAAATTCTGCAGTAATCCCAGCAAATCATGGTAATTGATCGCAGGCTTTATCATTCGAAAATGAGTAAGAAAAGGGGGGTAGGACTAGGGCAGAGAGTTCAGAATGGTATCTTTTTCCAACTACTCATGCAGAGGAAAGTCAAGCTTGCTTAAATGCTCAATCATTTCGATCATGTACAGTACATGATCGGTGACTGATGCTCCTTTCCTCATTCGAGTATTGAAGATAGCATAACTAGTCTTGTGCCTCTCAATATCATCGGGTGTGCCAAAAGACTCGTTCAACATTTGTAATATGTTCTGTAGCTGAGCATTCTCGAAACGACAGCTAAACTCATCATTCATTGCCACCAGCATAATGCAGCAAACTGTAGTTCGATCGTTGAGTCACTTCTGATAAGTATCTTTGATCGTGCTATGCGCATTGGGAGCTGGCTCCTCGGGTGTCAGATATGTCAATACATATAAGATCCGTTCGTGCTTCAAGACTATTTTGAACTTTCGATATCAGCTATCGAAATTTAGTCCCATCAATTTATCACTATCTAATAGTGATCGGAGCGACAAGATGGTGATCATAACTGTAAAAGAAAAATCAAAACCTAATTAGTATATGAATTGATTAAGCCTAAAGATATGATTTTTAGTCTAAAAGTTTTCTCACTATTTTATTCGAATTGATAGCCTCTACCTTCAATTTAAGGAATTACACTAATTCCTTAGTAGGTACTAGAATTCACATGGACTGCACATAGGCCCAAGTGTGGTTCGACCAACCCTTGTGCACACATGGGTAGGTTCTTAATCAATTATTTCATCAAATAATTTATAGTATTTTAATTTTATCCCAGCCACCTCTTCAGCAGATGTGTGGCACCTCCACTGAAAGTTCTGGTTAGGTCCAATCATTAATATGTCAGAATTTAGTACATCTAACAAATGAGTAATCAGGCCCAAGTATGGCTCGACCAATCTGACCATCATCAAAAAGACAACTAAATTCACATATTATGAATGATAATTCTGACAGCCAGATGAGCACCAGGCATGTGGCGCTTTCAATGATCATCTAAACTGTTGGACTCATTATCATCCAACTTAATGGGAGGCTATGATCTAGTTATCACCATAACTATTTAATTTTAGGGACCTAATAATTTTGAAGCATTTAATTGGTTGAATTGAGAGATGAGAAGAAACTTGATCAGTTAATCTTAATCCTCCCACTAACTTTATCAAGTCAGATTAAAAAAGATCAGGCATAAGCAGATCCAGCCAACCAGTCATGAATCCTCCCACTGACTTCACCAAGTCATAAAGAGGACTTAAGACAAGTTAAACTAGGGACATCTAAATCAGTCATACTGATTTTCTAGTTAACATGAGTCAACCCCAATCATTAAGTGATCTAATCAAAATATGATTCACCATGTTGGTTAGGTAAGTAAGATCGATGGGAGGAATATGCCATTAACTCGACATAGATTCAATCTATGCGAATAGCTTTCAATTAATGACCACCGATCAAAGCTGCCATACTTACCTTGGACACCAACTGGTTAGTCATTTTCAATTTGACCAACTTATAGACTTGGATTCGACCACAGAGCTACGATCAAAGTCCATATTGGTCTAATCAAAGATATAAACTTGACCAACTATAACTATTGAAATAGATCAAGAGAAAAAATTGATCCAATCAGAATTAACTTTTAATTAGATTTGATCAATTACTAACATGGTCCATTATCAATGATTTTTAACCCTAAGTCTAATCCAGTTAAATGGACTTGACTCGAGCTAACCTATTAACCCATGAATTATAAAACTAATGCCTTAGATTTTTTATTCTCAAATCTAGATCGCTTAATTCTCAATTAAGTTTTGGACTAACATGGATTCGGATTCGTGTTTGAAAATAGTTTTTAATTTTATAAAATATTTTCACAATCAATTGTCTAATGATTAAAACACTAATTTTAGATCTAATATACATTATTTCAGATCTAAAATAAAATTTTAAAATTTTTTTCATTATTCATCATCATGAAAAAGATCGCGCAGCACCCTTACACGCCATAGGAGATCCCATCTAATGGGCAAATAGAGTTGTGATATCTTAATTTCTCCTATGACCGGATGACTATGAGGATCTATCCAATCAGATTACTACATTACTCAGATACTAAATTAATTATTTAGATCTAATCTAATAATTAAAATCAGATTATATGCAAGAATAAATTCATATTATAAGCAACCTGGCTCTGATACCACTGAAAGATCGAGCAGGGGTTTCATGCATGCATTTCAAAAATTTTTTAAAAAAATATTAGATTAAATTATTTAATCTATAAATATATATATAAGATTTGATCTTAAAATTTCTATAAATAGATTTATAACATGAATTTATATGCATAAAAATCTGAATCTAATATTACAAGTGTTTGAACAAGAACAGTAATTAGTGATAGATCTAATCTACCACTTCTAGGATTTCAAACTCAATATCTGAGCATGGATAGTCGATCTTCATAATTGAGAATATAGATCTAAAAGTTCTCTCTGATCACTCACAGCCACACAAGCATCCAGTCTCTATGGATGGTCCACACGAAATCTTCGAACCGATCAACCTTCTGCGGGAGTGCTAACTCGCACAGTCAACTTCTGATGGCAAATCTGATTTGATCTCTTCCTTGGATCGTCTCAAACCTTTTTGATATCGAAGATGAATCAGAGAAGATGTTAGATGGTGAAGAAAAATCTGATGAAGACTCTCTTCTCTTTGATTTTTCTCTCATCCAAAATCTTAGAACAGTTCTAGGTCGCTCACCTGAGAGGAGATCGATCTCCCCTTTTGTTCATGCCAAAGAAGAAGGAAACCCATCCAAACCTTATGCCCCAAAGAAGTATTTTTCACCTTCTTTATTTTTCACCTTCTTTCTCTCTGGTATCTCACGGTGAAAAGCTCTCTTAGTTTGGCACACAAAATTGGGGCCTTTTTATGGTTGTCGCACAAACTAGATAAGATAGGATAAGGGCTGGAGTTTGTTGCAATTCAAACCATTTTGAATTTTAATTTGACTCCAACTTTTTCTCACCCTTATCTGACTTAAAGAGGGACTTACCAAAAAAAATTAGATATGAAAAACTATCAGAAAGACTTCCTTTTCTCGCACACAATAAGCCCCTTCAAAAATAGCCAACATGTGGAAGGATATGAATAAGGTTTTAAATTGAAATTTAAATCATTTTGAATTCAAATCAAAACCAACCAATTTCTATCCTTAATGGATGACAAAAAAAAATAATTTTTTAATTTTCTTACATACAAATTAATTTTTTACAGTGAGAAAAGGTATGAGACAATTTGGGTGGCTCAAAGGAGAGAGTCCCACTCATTTGAGACTCTAGGGTTTAACCAATTGGATTTCTTTCAAATCCAATTCAATTAGATCCAAATAAAATATAATAAATATAATCTAAGTAGGCTCCTACAATCTTAATTAAATTTGATCAAATCAATAAATTAATTGAGCCATAGATCTGATCAAATCAAGATTATTTTTTTCTTACCGATTAGGTCATCTCATAACCTAATCAGACTTGATCTGATTGAATCCAATTCAATCAAACTTGATCGAAATTTTAATACTTAATTAAATTAAACTAATTAGTAATCTAATCATTAATTAATCCTTCATTAATGATAGAGTCCAAGTCTAGTGGGACTCTTCTCTAGAGTCCCCGTCCAGTGGGACTCTCCAGTAGAGTCTCCATCTAGTGGGACTCTTCACCAGAGTTTCGATCCAGTGAGACTCTTCACTAGAGTCTCCATCCACTGAAACTCTTCAGATTAAATATATGATCGAAGAGAAACTTTTAATGTATGTGATCCCATAGGTTCGAACCTAAGTCGGTAGCACAGGATCTAATTCCTGTACCAATCAGAGTAACCATCTAGCAATGGTGCCCAATGTCCGGATAGACCGAATGTATGCAAAGCAACACTCAAGAACCTATTTGGATATAGTTATCATATAATTTATCCCTTTGACCCTTGATGCTAGGATAACTTAGAGTTTAAACTGTCAACTCTTAATAGTACATCCATTATGTATCTCAACCTAATAAATCCTATGACTTCTCACAAAGATTGTCCTAGTCAAGATCTTACTAAATTGAAACATATAGCATTCTCTCCAATCTCTTAGAGTGGTAAATTCTATCTTGACTCATGCATCGACTTCACAAGTACTTGACTATGTTCAGAAACTTTTCGATCCTGAATTAGAAATTCAGGTAGTCCGGTACCAAAGCACAGTAAGTTGCTTGCAAATCACCATGGTGATCTCAGGTTGGAGGGACACTTATACCCATATCCCTTTGAAGTGACTCTTGACAGCAGAGTGCTCCGAAGTTGGTCACGTTCAGTAAAATATCCTCCTACATTTCACCTGTATGTCATACCAGCATCTTCACACTCCTTGGTTAAGAGGACGACCAACGATATATGGTATACAACGACCTACACTTAATATGTCTTTCATCCTAGTAATAGCATATCATTTGGTTGCGAACTCATTTAAGAACTAAACGATAAATCCTCCTTTATCGATTTAAAATAGTTCTAAGGACTTTCATCATAACACAAACATTCGATATAGAAGATGTACAAGCTTATGATAAAAATTATTAAATAAATATTTTATTAATAATTCATATATAATTACATCAAATAGTATAACCGTCAATAGACTGACGATTGACTTTAGAATATATTTTTCAACAGATTTCGACCCCCATTATTCTACCTCGAGGGCGGGGACTGGGAGCGCTAGCATCTTTTCTCCTCTCATCTTAGATGGCGCTCCTTACTAGGTCCCACTGCGACTGAACCGACAGAAGTATCTTCGACAAAGGCCTCTTCAATGTGGGCATACTTCTCCGCACAGATAAGTATATCTGAAAGATCCCAAAGATAAGTCTTAATTAATGACTTTTTCAAATCGTTCTTTAGTAGACTGCTCATCATTATGGCCATCGCGGTCGACTGGTCTAGATTTTGAACCTTCAGAGTCATCATGTTGAATCTATTCATAAAAGAATCGATTAACTCGCTCTCTTTTTGCTTGATAGTATGGAGGTAGTCGAATCGCTTCTGCTCTCATTAGCTGCTGATAAAATGATTGATAAAAGACCGGCATAAGTTTTCAAAGAAATGGATAGACGTCGACCTCAAACTCGAGTATCACTGTCGAACGGTCCCCTTAGGGTTGGAGAGAACGCTCGATAAAAGATTGTATCCAATGCTCCCTGAAGGAGTATGGCTGCTTTGAAGGTCTCCATATGATCGATGGGATCGATGGTCCTGTCATAGACCTCCAGCTGAGGCAGTTTGAAGTGCAGGGAGAGTGGTTCCTACACAATCCTTGAGATGAAGGATGGCTGGCCGTTATACCCTTCGTAGGGCAGCACCGAGGAGCCATTATTGTTGAGGATCTTTTCTATTTTCTGACCCAATTGCTGGTCGAACTCCTAAAATCATCTTTCAAAATCAACTTCATGGACAGTACCATCCTCGAAGCGTAGAGGAGATCGACGTCTGGGGATTAAGTCATGGCCTGACTATGGGCTTGGAGATCACCGCCTGACCAGCTACTGGGCCCTAAGGCAACTTTGATGAGTCAACCTTTTCTCCAAACTTCGAGAATGCGCCTGTAGCTCTGGTTGAGGTGGTGGCTGTGGAGTCGCAGTCAAAGCAAGATTCTGCAGGGGCGTCACTGCGGAAGATACAGACAGCACCACCGAGGAAATTGTATGATGTACCGCTATAAGGGGTGCAGGTACAACCTGGGGAGGCTATGACAGCATCTGAAAGAATGCGAGAAAGATTTGGACCGCTTGAATTGTGGTCGCCAAATATTGAACTTGCTGGAAGAGCTGATCGAATTAATCGATCGTGACTGCTGTCTGCTGGATCGATTGAACCGATGGAGGGACGATCGATTGAATCGACGAAAGAATTTCTGACTCTAGCGGTTCAACTTGATTGTCAGCTTGGCTGGCTGTTTGTCGGAGAGTGGCAGCATTAGAAAGTCAGGAAGATGTCCGTCTTGGAGCCATGAATGCGAATATAGGCCCTTCCTCTATCTATTACTGTTGAAATCGATCAAGATCGAATGAGGACACCTGATCATCGTGCAGGGACACTGGTGCTAGAGTGATATGCAAAACAAGTCCCAAACCAGAGATTATGGCTCCGAGAGGATCCTCCGACGTTCAAATCAAAAAAGTAGGAAACAAAAGAGCAGCAACGGATTCTTTGAGGGAGATTTGATTGAACTTACCTGGGTCTTCAGAGCTCTAGTTGTTTATATAGAAGGATGCCGGACAGTTGGATTGTTAGCTATGAGATCGCACGATCTCGAGATTGTCGAATCATTGGACATGTCAAACTGGGTGAGATAATTCGGCCCTTAATTACTCTCATGAAGTGAGGAGATCGTTACTAGTAGCATATTGAGTGGGAGATTTGAATGGCCCTTTTGAATAACCTCGAAGATCATGCTTAATCTTTTGACTTTGTTGAATGAGTGGTGTCACCTCATGACAGATGAAGGTCTCACTTATTAATCGCATAGGTTGTCAATCAGAAGAGATTTTAATCTTCATGTGCTCTCTACGTGAGGATATTTATTACTTTTAGCCTCAGTTCATATCAGCATAGATTCTCAGGATACCTCGTTTCAGCATAGAGGAGCTCATATCAAGATCCGCTCAGCTTATATCAGGATCAGCTCAGCTCATATGAAAGTAGCTCTTCACAACATGCATATGACTCAGCTCTTCACAGCATATATATAACTCAGCTCTTCACAATATGCCTCTTTGCAACATAATCATAGCTCATAGAGCTGTGAATCTGAGGTATTCATGATATCACTGCAACAATAATGATAGTTTTCATCCATTATTATGAGGATTGTTGAAGAATGATGCACTTGTTAACTCTTTTGGGTGTCTCGTATATTTATGGAGAAGTCAATAATGTCCGGATAGTCTCTTGCGTGGTTAATCATTTAGAAACAACATTATAAATATTCAGCAAGAATCATTCTTTTTAATTTTATAATATTTTATTTTTAAATTTTTTAAATATATTTATTCACGTGTAATCTAATCTAATACATCTATTTTATCAAAGAAAAAAACAAAACACGGCCTGCATATTTTTCCCAGCCGTCCATGTGACGCCTTCCACTTCCACTCCACTTGCGTCGCACTAATTTACTTCATCCTCCGTGCGTCGCCGAAACCCAAGACATGCTAAACAGGCAAAAGAGCAAAGAAAGCCTCCATCTACCCTCCTCATGGCACCGAACCCGCCTACGTTCCTTAAAGAATTCAAGGACAATCTTCATCGTCGTGCAAGCGCTGGTCCAATGGCCGCACGCAACGTTTCTCCCAGCAGCTGTTCCCCCGTGAACGGCTCGCAGAGAATAACCAAACCCACCTCCCCCCGGGCCCACGTCGCGTGTTTGCCGAAAGTCCCGACAGACCAAACCCAACCCCACAGGAAAGAAAGCTAAAAGCCCGAACTGAATCAAGAACAAAAGGGACCCAATCTTACCAAATTACAAGATGGGAAACATCTAAATAAGAAAGAGAGAGACTCGGCACAACATCTCCGAGAAACCCCCTGGCATCCGTATATATTTCCAAATTTCTTTCCCTTTCCCTGATCAGGCATCTCTAAAGGGGTTTTCTTTGTGTTTGGAGAAGAAGAGCAGCGGATCCAATGAGTGCGACCAAGAGACCGTTGCAATGGATTATGAGAAGAGCGATTGGGGCGAGGAGCATGTGCGCCCTTCCCCACAAATCCGCTCCCTCCTCTTCCGAGGAACTGATGAGGATGGAACACCAGCATAGCGCTCATAAGTAAGCTATGTTGCTGTACCCCACCCCACTCCCCTTCTTAGATCCCAGATTCTTGTGGCCTTGCTTTGATGCTTTCCTTGCTTCGATTCTCTGTTATTTATAGATTTACTGTTATGGAATCTTGTGGGATTTAATTGTTATTCGTTTTGAATCGCAGTTTTTTTTTAATTTATTATATGGTTTCGTTGATTCGGTCAATCTTGCTTTTTAAGCTGGAAGAAATGTTTGTTTGTGTTTAGATATTCATCAGGAATCTTTGTTAATGTTTGTGTGTTTTGTTTATGGGTTTATCGATGGTTTTGACTGGGCTTGTTGGTGCGCGATGGTTTGCTGATTGAATTGCGGGGTCGCCATGGCTTTAAGAGTTAGTGATGTTGATTTTGAGCTGATGCTAATTTTTGATACGATAAGAATTGGTGCTATTCTTTCTTTGTTGTTTGGCTTTTTGCTGAGTAAACTTGAATTTTTGGGCTTGATTGGATCTGCTGCTGTAGTTTGTGGTGGTTGTATAAACCAGTGATATATCAAAGCTACGCTCTTGTATACAACAGTACTACCTGTTGATGTTATTGGTGCCTTAGCTTTAAAAATTGCCTAAGAGTCTGCTCGTGGTTCTTTAATAGTAGTTTAGAGGTGCATTTTGCGATTGATATCTTGGTATAGATGGAAGAGTCCTAACTAAAGTTCGAATTTTTGCTTAACCACCATTTTGTGGAGTTTCGCATCATATACTTTAGAGATGGCTTTTTGGCACCATATATCAAGCCTTGCCTACTTCATTATTCAGAATTTCTGGGTATAGAATCACATTCAAGAGTTGCTCCTGGATTGTACAAGTTGTTTTGTGTAACCAAGTAGATTTTTTCCAGGTAGCCTTTTGGATCTATAACCTTCCCCTTCTTGCTTGAAGTTTCCATGCACCAAATTGACATCAGCCCACAAAGGTCGGCATCATTTAATAACTAGGTATAAACTTCTTAGCTTAAGAGGTGATACTGGATCCATAATACAAATGAAATGTAGCTGGCATCAGGCATGGGATTTAAGGTAAATGTAGTATGTGAGCCCAAAACAGAGGAATAAACCAAGTTTTACCGTGTTTTCTGATTCTTTTAATTCATTTCATCTGAAGCACATCTAACGTGGGAGTTAAAATCATCTAAAACCAAATAAAGCCATCCAAAACTGAGTTAAATAAACAAAAGCGCACATATTTATACTGTGGACTATGTCCGGTTTCATTGAAATGCTTAAATTTTTACAAAACTTTTGGACCTTTAGATAACCAGAATATTTTATGATCATATAAATCCACATTAATCCATCATTCACCCAATGTGTTACGTTACTCACTGAAGCCATAATCTGACATTTAATCTGATCATGTTACCATGAAGGATGAAACACTGATGCAACAAGGTACGCATGCACAAATATGGAAAATCCTTAATTTTCTTGTTGATCCTGAATTTTTATGTGTATTAAACCAGAAAAATGATTTTTTATAATTGACAGATCTATTTACTATCTTTAAATGATCCACATAAGCAGGTTCCAGGAGAAAATTGTTTTAAACTAAAACAATGTTTGCTAGCCAGAAACTGGGTGATTGACTGATTGAGCTATTGCCACCAGAATGTGTAAAAATTGTCACTTAGGGTTATCGTGTAAAGAAAGTGAAATCATAATCAACTTTTTGCGGTAGGGTCTTTACCAGTAGCTACTATAGAGCAATCTCTGAAAACTGTTGAATGCTGCATACTCCCATTACCTAGTTATTATTATTTCTGATTTGCTACCTTAACATCTGTCGTTGATAAATACATTATTATCTCATAGTTTGTGATCAATATATTGTCCAATTTATCCACTTTTAGCTGTTTTTATGTAATTCTTGTCCAACTAAATAATAGAATATTTAGTTTAATGTTGTATCTCTTCAATCTGATATTTGGTTCTTGACTGTATCACTGCTTTTCAATTTATGACAAAAAAAATCTATGGTCTGGACCAGCTTCAGTGAGTCAAGCATGCCTTGTTCACTTTATTAGTGGAATTTTATTAGTTTTTGATGATTTTCTTAGTCATAATTGTGCATTTAGCACTCATGATATTGTCACCCTTGCATTGATTCATTGTTGACAATTGTTAATCTTTGACACTACTCTGAGTTATTCTGTGATTAATCTGCAGTTATCATCCAATTCCTATGGTATTTTCTCAAGGGAAGGGAGCTTGTGTATGGGACCCTGAAGGCAACAAGTATATTGATTTCCTATCTGCTTACTCTGCAGTCAATCAGGTCTATAGTCTTGCGAAAACCCATTTTATGTGCTTCTACTAACCAATATTCAAAACTTTGAATCTGTGAGCAAATTAATCTTCCTACACATCGAGCTTAAAAGTAATTTTCTCAATGAAAACATGTTTATGTCTTGACAATATTGATTGTTGTTCTGAAATTGATTTTCATCTTTGGAGATGTGCAAGCAGCCTATTTGATTTCTATTCCAAAAACTCATTTGCCCCTCCCCCCGCCCCCCCCCTCCCTGGCTTTGCTTTTCAGGGACATTGTCATCCAAAAGTCATGAAAGCGTTGATTGAACAGGCAGAAAGGCTTACTCTTAGCTCTAGGGCCTTCTACAATGATAAGTTTCCAATCTTTGCAGAGTACCTCACACGCATGTTTGGTTATGACATGATGCTGCCAATGAATACTGGAGCTGAAGGTGTGGAAACTGCTCTGAAGTTGGCACGTAAATGGGGTTATATGAAGAAGTTAATACCCAAGGATGAGGTAATGCAATTAAACAAACTAGTGAGTTTAGCTTTTCCTCAAGTCTGTGTTTTGGTTGTAGGGCATTCATACAACCTACATCTCATGTCAGGATGTTGATAACTTGATATCATTATTAAACTTTCAGATCCAAGGTGGCAAAAGTGCAGGAATTCAATATGGAAATGCGAAATTATTCAATTAGAGATAATTAAGCTATCAAGCTAAGTCACAGATGCCACATGATATGGCTATATCAATAGGGCGAACCTTGAAAACTAGGATACAATGCGTCTTCAATACACCAACATATATGTGGGTGCATACACACATACATGCATACATATAACACACGCACACACACACATACATGCATACATATAACACATGCGCGCGCACACACACACACACATATGTACGTACGTACATACATACGTATACATACACATGCACGCACGCACACATACATATAGATGTGTGTGTATAATATTTACACATGCATACATAGATATATAGACAAATATGTATACTTATGTTTGTTAAAAAAGCATTCATAAGATCTAGTAGGCTATCAAAATAACATAGTGCATAATTTATACGACATCATCAACTTTTACAAGCTCATCAATTAGTCATCATTCAAATTCATAGACCCCAATCCATACTTATATTTTAATATTTAACATCATAAACTACAAATTTGACCACTTATCATTAGAAGGTTAATATTAAAAAGAACATCCCTCATTTTTGGAGGTAATAGGGAGGTATTTCAAGTGTGTATGGGATGTATCGGGAGTGTTTCTTTTAAATTTTGAAAAAGGGATACTTACACAAGTATATGTAATGACCATGACCTCACCTAAAACTAAAAGGCTAGCTAGAAGGTATCATTTGGGTTCTTTGGCCCCAAACAAATGCCCAAGGTCTACCCAGCATGCTATGATGTAGGGCTAGCACACACCTGCATGGGCTTTTACATAGTCCTCACATTTAAGCACTTATGTTCACTGGGTGAAGGTTCTAAATCTAACCACAAACTCCATGATCAGCCCATGGTCTACCTTGAAAGGATCCATTTGCAGTGTGCCCTAGTCCACATGGGTCATGGGCCAAGTTCATGCTAATACCATTTGTAATGACCCAAGACCTCCCCTAAAAAGCTAGCTAGAAGGTACTATTTGGTTTACTAAGCCGGCCCTATATAAGAACTCAAATCGCCCTAGCACACAATCAATGTAGGACAAACACAAGGCCAACATGGGCTTTCACAATATAAGACATGTATACAAGAAGTACCTAATGAATTTAGACATCTAGGGTCATAGATTTTAAGTATCCATGCTTCCCTGCAGTTAACAAAACATGAAATATATGAAGATACATCAGAATGACATCCTTACGTCTTATTAATTATGAAGTTGATGAGGAAGATATAATAACAGAGCTAGCAATGAGATCGAGAGATTAAAAAAAAATTTTGAATGGGACATGGCAGACATGGAGAGATCTTAACTAATGTAGGCCTTTATTTATCTGGACTTGTTCACAATTTTCTTACATCTGAAATTTATGTCTCCATTTTCATGTTACAGCTTGATTTTTGTGATGATATTTTCATGCACATTAGAGTAACTATATAATTTAGCTGAATGGATGACCTCTATGTTTGTCTCCTGCTATTTCTTCTGTTGCATTCAGACTTTTATTTTACCTGAAGTATTGGATTGAATGACTTATATAAGACATTGCCAAGAATATGGATGGAAAGAGATTACGTTCATGCCATGTTGGGCATAGGTATTGTGAGTAAACTTTCAACCTGAACCTAAACCCAACTCATTTAATAAACACATCAGAAATGAAAAACCCAAACACAACCTATTCTTTTAAATAGATAAGGTGACCCAGTGAGTATAACATTCGATAAATAGGTGCCTGGTGTCTCCAAAGTGACACAGTTAACCTGTTTATCCTATAGGCGTAACTTGATTTGAAATGATTCACCTGGTGTGGACATGGTTATGCTGTTAGCTAATACTGACCCTTTCTTTGAGGAAAGACCATCCAAGAGGGGATTAAGGGATTTGTTGGATGCCAACTTATTCATAGATGAAGAAAAAAATGTTTTTTTCTTAAAAAAAAAAAAATCAAAAGAACTATTTGACTAATGGACAAAAGAAAACATGACAAATAGGGGCAAAAGCAGGTCAGATATATTTTGACCACATCCATTTCTAAAGCCGGTTTAGTTTGGATGCAGATAACAATCCCGGCATCCAATCAGGAGAAGGGAAAAGGGGAAGAGAATAATTGGAAGAGGAGTGAGGATCAACTTGGGTTTCATATCTCTCCTAGAGGGGAGAAGGGAAAAGGGAAGAGTGAAGTATCTAGATTCCAGAAGTTCTTATTTGGATGACTGAACTGAGTCCTTATCCCTACTAGAATTCTAAAAGAAACCAAATTTAGTAAAATGGGAAAAAATGGTTTCTAGTTAGAGGTTGGTTTTAAATGGGTCAATAAGTCAAGTAGGCAAATTGGTCAATTTCAAGTTATTTATGGGTTAGTTTCAAGTTACGTTGACCCAACCTGATTATTAAATAGATTGATCCAAGTCAAAAGTCTCTTGGTTTAGTAAAAAAGTTGGCTATCTAAATGTTTATGACCTAAAACTGATTACCCCAACCAAATTTTGCTAATTTTGTATTTGGTTGGAGAAATGTTCGCCATCTTGATTCCAAACCCCCTACAATAACATCTTGGTATAGTATCGATATGCCCTGTATAGGGATTGGTTCAGTGTACCGGCACTCAGTATGCTTCTTATACCACATATGGTACCTGTGCAATATGGTATGCCTAGTGTGAGCCAATACTGACCGATACAGCATACCATGTTGGAGGTTACCCCTAGTCAAAAGCTATCATATGTTTCCTAATTTTTCTAGAGCTGCAGAGTGAGTTGAACTTCTTAATTTTTCTTAATCTATTTTCAGCACTCATATTACCATCTACCTGGTCTTTTTCACTAGCAAAGGGTCCTGTGATTCCTTACCATCATTTTGTAATTGATGAACTAACTGTTCCATGCATAATACTGACAAGTGACTTTAAATGGCTGAAAAAGACTTGAAAATTATGAGGTCCTTCCCTTCTAGAACTCACATTCATTGCATAAATCCCAATCTACTTTTTACTGATTGATAAAAGGTATTTAGATCAAGGATTATTGTACTGCCCTAAACCACCCAGTATAGGGTATACCGTATTGTATCGGATTGGAACCAATGCGGAAAGCCAGAAATCATTCAGGTTGGTGTAGGCCTTGTACCAACACATATAGGGTTATGTACCAACCCATACCAAGATGTATTGAGATAAAAAGTGAGAAAAATAGCTGGAGAGCTGTCTCAATGCAAGGTGATACCATATTGTATCAATCCATACAGTACCAAAACAGTAATGTAATAGTACGAAATCTGGTATCGAGATTGTGGACCTTGGTCTGGATTGAGTAAAGTAAACTTTGTAGGATAATCTAGTCTATTCAATTCATTCTAGAACACATGTTGAAATTTATTCATTATGGAATATATATATATATACGCAGTGACATGTATGATTATTCTCTAGAACATTAACCTAATAGTTTGGTAATAGGTACATTCATTAGATATTTACTGCTTCTTATCATGCAAAGTGTACATGGAAAATCATTTGTGCTGAACATATTTGAGAAGATATACTTGAGCAAAATTTCTTGTGAGTTCCACTTAGTTAAAAGCAATAGCATTTCCAGCAACTACATCGATTTCATTCCTTAAAAACGGCTGGCTGACAAAAAGAGGATAACTTTTCAGGCTATAATTGTGTCTTGTTGTGGATGTTTTCATGGTCGGACCTTGGGTGTAATATCTATGAGCTGTGATAATGATGCTACTCGTGGTTTCGGTCCCTTGGTTCCAGGTCATCTCAAAGTTGATTTTGGCGATGTTGATGCACTCGAGAAAATCTTTAAAGGTCTGTAAGTTGGATTCCCACATTAAAAACCAACAGCAAGTATATTAGTTCAGTTATTCTTGTATTTGCCATATTCTTTATACATGATTCCACAAAATTGTTTAAATTGCAGACCATGGTGATCGAGTATGCGGATTTTTATTTGAACCCATTCAAGGGGAAGCAGGAGTAAGTATGCTTGAGAAGTTGTTGCATTTTGTTTCAGTTCATCTATGATGTATCAAAAACTTGTTGAATTATGAGAAACTCACTGGTGTTAGTAGGGCTTGCTTGGATAACAAAGTTTGTGTGCCTGTCTTTAAAAGTCATTTAAAACAATTAAAGAGAGATTAATGTTTTGAACTTTTTCTCAAAAATAGTTGTGATGGTGTACTGGATAACTCCGTATTCTTAATGTATTTAGTTCATCCCACAGTCCCTACACAACATCATCACTTACTAGATGTATAAACATACACAGGTTTTGATTGTCTTGTGTTCAAACTTTGGCTTTGTGAGACAAACTCAAGTTTGTGCCATGGGATCAGTGGTGTAGAGGAATCTTAACTGTTGCAATTGGCAACTCAGTGGCATAACAGCATATACCTTTCTGTACATCAAAGCAACATGCTTGATGTGAGTAGATAAGATGGTGAGTTTGATAATATTAAGAAATCTAGGGGGCAAATGTTCAGTGGCTAGTTGTGTAGGTGCATGGTTGGGTACTCTATAGTTGGCTAACTTAAGGGTGCGTTTTATCTAACTTATAGTAGATGAAGACTAATGCTCTAACTTATAGTAGATGAAGATTAATGCCTTGGATGTTATGACGAATTAAAGGTGGTTGCAACGGCTTCGTTCGACTTAGACAAATAGAAAGCTGCAGGCGAACTCCAACTTGTTAATAGAAGGCTTTCTCTGACTTCAAAGTTGGATCGACTGGTTCACTGGGCTTGGCTGGTGGACTAGATAGGGACAGGAGCTATTCATAGAGCCGGGGTGCCCCCGCCTAGGGAAGCAGATCTGTCCTCTGTGCTTCTTTCTATGTCTATGGAGAGCATGAAACCTCAAGATTCATTTGTAAGGTCATAAGAAGTATTGAGAGAGATTTCCTAGTGATCTATTATGCAAGACCTTTAGCATGGTCAACTACAATAGAGCTACTAGAGCACCAGGGTTCGTGCCAATAAACCAAGTGTAATGACATAGGAAGTGAGAAGAGTTTATTACAATTTGGGCTAGAACATGAGTTTGAGTTATCATCTATTATTGAAGATGTGGTGGGTGGTTGAACTTTCAATCTTTTGTAGTGCTTATTTTTAGTCCCTAGGAGATTTGGTATGGGAGCGTACATAGCAAAATAATGGAGCTAGTGAGTTTCGGAGGGCATTATGCTTGCAACTCATGTATGTGCAATATGGAATAATAATTTAGCAAGATGTCTTTTTCACAAAACAAATCCATTCATTGTTTTCTTGGAAATTCACCATCATTTTTTTTGTTAAATAAATGATTTTTTCTTTAGATTATCTCTTCACTTTATTATTGATGCTATCTAAGGGGTAGGATCCCTTATCCAAATGTATGTCAAGAGCAGTGCAGTAAAATGAAAGCAAACTAAGTGAAGGATGTGAAAGAAATAATCAAAAAAGAGGCATTTTAGGTTTTCAAGAAAAACCAAAGGATAGCTAAAGGTGTTGCACCTCCCTTCTTGAACCTTGGTGCTGCAACTCTGGTCTTAATCGGTTGTTGGCTGGAGCTGCCCGACATTGCATCCCTGTTGAACCTTTGATGGTGCAACTTTGGTCTGAAGGGGGCCTCGAGTGGAGCTGCCCGACATTCTACCAAGCTCCTCCTCTTGACTCTGCAGTGTTGCATCGTGGGTTTCTCACACAATATCAGGCCATGCAAAAAAACGAGAACTCAAAGCAATATATTATTGATTGCTACCAAGGACTAGGAGTGTGCATAGATATTTATAATATTCTGGAGCTGTTATTTTAATAGGAATCTGTGGGACCTCAAGAGCATGACTAGAACTAGACAATAAAGCAAAAGAAAATTGAGATTGAAACAAGTTTGCAACTCTAAGGTATATGGCTGTTATGTGCTTATTATGATGGCAATCTGGTTGCCAAAAGGATTGGGTGACTAAAAGCTAGCCATCAGTTTAGTCGTACTTCTTTTCAACTTGGGTGCAGGCCAATATCTGGCTGATGTCAGACCATGGAAACTGGCAGGATACTTGTCAGAAAGTTTTGATGACATGAGAAATACCCTCAGAACTTTATGATTCCTTTTCAACTCAACTTGCTTATGGTAATATCCAGTACAGTGCACCATCAGATGATTTAGATGATTCATTTCTGTTATCTAATTAGCCTTCTAGTGTTTGAATCCTTCAGGCTGCATCAATTTTCAATTTTTGGTTCCAACCAATGTTTGAAATACTGTGATATATGGGCATAGCAGTTATGTTTCGGTATAATATGCCTTTGTATCTGCTTTTGATTCGCTGATATAGGGCAATACATCATGGTACATACCATCAGAGAGGGCTGTATCTATCGCAGTATGATCAGTTTTTCAAATCTTGGTTCCTATAGGTCTTTGTTTGGTGAGGGCAATTTTGCCTTCATGGGTGATCTTGCTTTTTTATTTCCATTATTTTACTATTTTGGTCTTATCAACTTAACCCTTGCAGATCTATTTGTTGATTTTATTAGCTTCCATGTATCACACTGAATTTTGGATTCTAAAATGGTTTCATGACTAGCTATTGAATCATTTAGTTTTCAAGTTCTGAGATCACCAGTATACTGGACCCATGATATTTTTTCCCCCAGTTTATGCAACTTATTTTTAGCTTTCCCAGATTTGTTCAAATTCTAGTTTTCCTTCCGGGAACTTCTAAGAAACTTTCTCCTTTTTGTGCTAACGCACGAAAAGTTTCAAATCTTTTATAGTTGACCTTATGGATACTACTGCAAGCCACTTCCTACAAAATAAGTGGACACCTTTTACTCATCTAGGTTGAATTCATAGTTAAAAGGATGATGCTTCGTTTTGAGCTCTCAAGTCTTAATTTGGACTGTCATAAACTGCAACAGTACATGGATGTCTTTGATTGCATTTCAAAACAGATCTTTATTAATATTTAGGAAGCATCGTTTCTAGCCAAGGCTCTTCTTCTGTTTCTCTTTCATGATTATTAATGTCATGCATTGTTCAATTATTTTTCTATCAACTTTCTTTTCACCTCTCCCAGGTTATAATACCACCAAATGGTTATTTGAAAGCTGTCAGAGAACTATGCTCTAGACACAACATTCTGATGATTGCTGATGAAATTCAAACTGGCATAGCCCGCACTGGAAAGCTGCTGGCATGTGATTGGGAAGATGTTCGACCTGATGTTGTGGTAGGTTCTTGTCTGTAGTTTATGATCACCTGTCTATATTCCAGGCTGAAAATCCATTACTTTGCTGTGGTGATACGAACACATAAAAATGCATCTGAGCATGGGTTCTTTGTTTCTGTTTATGTCAGAAAGCACCTGCCAGTTTTCTGATATGATCACATGCCTCTTTTCTATCTCAAGAATATCCATAGTTATCTTGGCTGCCATTTGAAAGCTCACCCCATCACATTGCATCAGTTTTTAACATCAGTTATTCATGTATAACCAGATCCTTGGCAAAGCTTTAGGTGCTGGAGTGATACCTGTTAGTGCAGTTCTTTCTGACAAGGATGTCATGCTATGTATCAGGCCAGGAGAACATGGAAGGTAACCACTCTTATAGCTCTTACCTATTTCCACGAGTTACACTATATCCATTCTCCACCCTTTTTCCAACTCAATCCTAATTGTGAATTATGGATTGTCAAACCCTTGTGGGAAAAACAACGGAATAATGAAATTCTAATAAGTGAATGTTGCCATCACACTTACTGCAACAGTTTCCTTGATTGTCGTTCATCTCTTGGATGATCTACTCATCTACCTAAAAAATATACTTTGCATCATTATGGCCTATTTCTCTGTTAATTTATTATGAAATATTGCTAGAGCTTATATTTCTTATGTTTAAATTTTGGCAGCACATTTGGCGGGAATCCTTTGGCTAGTGCGGTGGCAATTGCTGCACTTGAAGTAATCAAAGATGAAGGACTAATTGAGAGGTACTGTATTTGCTTAAATGAGTCTCAGCATTGTGCATTTTTGTGATGTGTCTTAATTATGAATATTCTTATTTACAGAACATTGTCATTTTAAGGAAAGAACAAAATATTTGGTATGCATTCTTCTGGGCTGCTGAAAAGATATTCTTGTTTTGATTGCCAGTTATATTATCTAAGATATATTTAATCTTTACAATGTCTCTGGGAAAATCAAGAACCTGGAAAATTGCAGTTCAAATTTTCTCTGTACACAACATTGTATAAAAATCTGATGCATGTTCCTTCCTTCTTCCTTTACTATGTATGTTGTGACTTCTTAAACTGTGTTCAGCATGCCAGCTAATGAGATGCATCAGTAATTTTGTTTCTGTTTTCGTTTGATAAATAATTTGTGCCATTGAATTTTTTCTCATAAAGTATTTACATGATTAAGGGCCTGTTTGGCCAAGCTGTGAAAATCAGCTTATTTTGAAATCACTTCTTTTCAAATGGAGTTTCAGAAGAAGTGTTGCGAGAGAGAAGTAGTTTGTGTTTGGCAAAATCATTTGATAAGCATTTTTATCAGTATTTAAGAAGCAGTTTGTATTTGGCAAATCTTTCAAAAAAAATGCTTTTAACTGTCAAATTATTAAAAAGGGCATGTATCTATGGTAAATAATGGGAGGGTTAGATGAAAATAAATAGGGGTAGTTATGGTAAATAATAATTTTGAGTAAAGATATTTTTGTCTTAAAAAAATTAATTATCTGCTTCTGCTTCCAAGAAGAAGCTCCAATTTTCTGCTTCCTCCTTGCAGTAGAAAAACTGCTTCTACTACCACTTAGAAGCAGATTATTTTTTAAAATAAGCTTGGCTTGGCCAAACATCTTGTTTTTTCAAAATAAATTTTTTTTTGAAAAATAAGCAGCTTCTTTCTCTCCAAAAGCTTGGCCAAACAGGCCCTAAGTGTGCTAAGAAGTTCACAGAACAGTTCATCCAAAATGGGCAGAGATCGGCGCATACACATTTCAGCATGTTGTGCTTTGGATGGCCATTAATCCAAAACATGTAGGCTGGTTAATTTTATGTTGGAGATTGTTTCCTTTTTAAGGGAAGGGAGGAAAGAGCCACCTGCTGGATTGACCTAGGTCCAAGCACTTGGAGGACACACCTCCTAAGTTTTGAACCCAGAACATCCATCATTTAGCAACAGGTGTGACTACTGGAGTAGTGCTCAATTCATCTCTTCCAGGTGAAGTTTCAATCCAAAAATAAAATTAAAAAGAAAACAATTTTTGTAGATTCATTAGTTAACCTTAGATTCATAAATCATATCAAGAGAAACATCAAATCCCAATTTAGGTGGAATCCGCATGAATGTTCACAAAAGCCCTTTTTACACAGTGTTACTCGTGAACAACTCTCGATATTTGATTGGGTGGGATAGATGAACTTTTTTTTTGTCCTCAAGCAACCTGTAGCCACATGCATTCATAGTCCTCGCTGTAGCTTGAAGAAAAATGTTCATACCACAGGATACAAACAATGAATTCCAGGTACATTGTGCAAAATGTTGTAAAAAGGAATCCAGAAAGTTGAGGGGAATCAGCAAGTAGTTATGCTAGTTTACTCACAAAATCAAGGGACAGCAAATGCATAAGAAGGTGGAAGTCAAATCAATCTAAAAGTTTCTCTAATGTTGTGTTAGGAACAACATCCTTGGGCATCTTGCCTTGAAGTAAAGTGAAGAGCAGCCCCTGAAGGGACAAATTTTGTGAAACTACATGTTCAGTATTATGCAGTCCCTTAGAGAACAACTTTTAATATAATAGAAGGGGGCAGCCAGTGAAAGAGGATTCTCTTAAGGTCAGAAAAAGCATAGGAAGAAAAAGAGAATGAAGAGCCTCATGGTCTGCCAATTAGATCAGTAGTTGGCCAAAATATCCTCTATGGTTGTCGATAAACCACATTTTCATTTTCAGAGGTGAGGATAGGATGATAAGAGACCCTCCACCCCCACCCCAAAAATAAATAAATAATAAATAAAAAATCAACCCCTATTTAGATTGGTAGGTTGGGGTTTTGTTTTGTGGGGGGCGCGGTGTCTTTACTTTTTGTCGTCATTTTAAATACGCCAAGTTATAACACTAGTAGGGCCTCTAGATTGGCTTCTGCCGAATACCTAGAACTGTGCTGTTGGTTATTTAGTTCTAAGATATAAACTGCAGAACTCCTTTAATACTGGTAGATTTGACTATATATAGTGAATCACCATATTTCCTCAGCATTATTATTCTTATTATGAATTTTTTTATGAATCATGCAAAATATTCTGCATACTCTAGAACTTGTAAAAGGTTGGAACTACTAATACAACTTGTGGAATGAGTTTCTCTTACCTAGTCTATATTGTAGTTCTATAAAATGTTGGGAAGGTCTTGTGTTGTTAATACAATTTTTGTGTACAACAGTAGAATTTTTATTGACAAGCTTGAGTGAACATGAATTTGGGAAAAAAATTGTAACTGAATCCGATCTTTCTGCAGGGCTGCCAAAATGGGCCAGGAATTCAGGGATCAGTTAAAGAAGGTCCAACACCAGTTCCCCCAAATAATTAAAGAGGTCCGAGGAAGAGGGTTGCTCAATGCAATAGACCTGAGCAACAAAGTTCTGTCTCCTGTTTCTGCTTATGATATATGCATTAAGTTAAAGGAGAGGGGCATTCTTGCTAAGCCAACACATGACACTATAATTCGTTTAGCTCCTCCGCTTTCCATAAGGTAGGCAACTGTCAAAGCTTCTATCTTCAGTTCCATAAGATTTTTAAGTACCAAATTATGGTTAGTGAGCAGCTGACTTTTTTTTAACAAATGGGTAGCAGCTTTATGACGTCTTCCTTCTATTTTAAACCCTCCAGTCGGCTATGGTTTAATGATTTTTACACTTTAGATCCTGTTTGTTTTCTTTTGAAGCTTTTGGAATCTGTGGCTATGTTCTAACTGATGAATTCTCCTACATTCTAATGGTGCTTAATCTTGAATATTCATTTTGACGAATGTGATAGGAGAGGAATTGACTGATGAATCCTTTCAGTTGCTGACATGTGTGAGCGGTCCATCTTTGTTTAGTGAGAAAATGGAGCAGCAAACTAGCAACACCATTGTGAATACATGCTATCAACTTACATTTGGTCTAATATCATAGACTGATTAGTCATGGTGGGGCAGATTCAACTGCTAACCACTATTACCGATAAGTGAGTTTCCCTGGAGTTTTGCATTTTCTTTGGCATGTCAATCTGGCATGCCTGTATGTTGTATACAGAGTGACACATTATATTTGTCTTCCGAGAATGATTCAAACCCTTGAGTTCATTTTATGCTGGATAATTTGTGAGTTTCTACTGGACCATCACCCTGTTCAGAGTACATATTTTCCTCCTATGCTTTTGCTGTTGAATTCATTCGTATCTGCCATTTTTCTTTTCTTTTCCTTTATGCCCCTCATCTTTAAAAAAAAAAATCACTACTTAGTTGACGGTTGACAATGGTGCTGAACTTTGTGAGGCTTTTTAATTCTAATTTCTAGAACTATCCAGTTGTATTATGAAAAAGAGATCATGCTAAATTTATAAATGCACTACTTCTTGATGACAAGAACCATCTCTGTTCTGCAAGGCTAAGTTTCTCCGACATTCTGAAGTTCAGCATTTTATTTATCTTTCATCTATCTTTGATCTTTTTTTCCAGTTTGGAGGAGCTCAGCGAAGCATCAAAGGCTTTGAATGATGTGTTTGAGATTGATTTACCAAAGATGCAGATGCAGAAGCCTAAACTAGAAAGCCCACCAGATGAGCAAGCATGTGACAGATGTGGGCGGCGAATGTACGACACCACCAATATGGACAACTAACTTCATTTTTTTTTTGTTTTTGAGAGAGAGAGAACAAAGAGAAATGGACAAGTCGAATGTTATAAACATTCTATCCCAGTTTTCACCTTATGTGAGCTGAAAAATAGTTGAATAATACTTTGATAGCTCCACCATTTTCATCATTCCATTCGCTAGCGGAATTTTATCCCTTGTAATTGCAGTCTATTAATTTACTCCACCTCTTTTACTTTAGCCAAGTTGAGAAATTTGCTTAAGCCTTGTCAGAGAGGTTCATCATTTTTTTTCACTCTATTTTAAAAACGTATTGTCTTGATACTAGAGTTATGGACCTCTCTATATCATCTGAAAACAATGGGAGCATCAAGACTGACAGCAATAACAATTCACCTGTCATTTTGAACATGGCCTATATCTCTCAATCAGAGTACCATATAGCTGCATTTGTTTTCTGGAGAAGGAATTGTCACCAAATCTATATTCTGATAGTCTCTGATTGATGACTACGAGAGAATTGACTCCTCACTCATCAACAATATAATAAGTTTGGCATCCTAGTGATCTTATGATGCCATCTGTTATTGTATTTTCAAGGTCCACCGTTGCCAAGTGAATGGATTTCCAGACATTTTTGGTCTTGGTTTTTTCCAGTGTCCAAGCCTGCTGCTCGATGAAACAGCTTCTGCTCCTCAACCAATGTTGCGACAGGGCCATTAACCCAATGGTCTAGGCATGCTATCTTTTTTTGGACCATATTTCCCTTTGGAAATTCATTTTATGCCTTTCTCATGTTGAGGATAATATTGATTGAGAGTAGTCTTGGCAGGAATGACCACCTGGCTTTCTCAAAGGCTGGCCATTATGCTGGGTCCAAGAGATTCTAATTTGAACCAATCAATTGGTAGGCACCAAACTCTATTTTCACCTGTCTATTAAAAACAAGATTTAAATTCGTGCTTGTCATCAATCCCTATCAAGGTTTGCATTCTTTGTGAGCATAAGCCATCATCCAGTGTTGGTTTGGAATGGAGTAATTTAAAAGAATATATTGGTTAAAAATTTTAGAGGGAATTGATGTTATCAGGTGTTTGGATCATTGATGCTATCAGTGAATTGAAATTAACCTGATCCCGAGCCGAAACCAATCCAAATATGATCCCGCCTGCTGAAGTTGAAATCAAGAATTGGGACCACAGCCAAGCCAAAAGGTTAGACTCATCTAGATTAATTGATGGGAAAATTAGAAGGAAAGAAACAACTGTAATTGGTCTGCACGGGGAGGACCACAGCCAAGTTAAAATAAATCAATCCTAAAACTAAACTTGGTTTTTGCTTGGAAATGTAGCAACTCCCAAAAGCTAGATTGGAGAGGATTTGTTGGTTGCGAGTAAAAAAATTGTGAAACTATTAAGAAATGGATTGGATTTGCAAATAAATTTTTGAATTTGATAAAGTCAGCATGAGATGTATGGGCTCTGTTTATTTTGGTGTTTTGTTTATTTATTTAAGAGGAACTTAATGCTGACACGTAATTTTAGTCTTAAGGGTTGAATTTGTCATCAAATAATGTATTTTTAAGAAAAAAAATTAAAAAGAAAATACTATAAAGATGAATGAGAAATAAGAGTGCATATTTCTTTGTTTGGTGGAGTTGCATTCACCCAATCTAGTAATAACTAAATTGAAATTAAGCATTCAATACTTTATAAATAATAAAGATTTTGCTCGCTACTATTACTATTATCGAACGTAAACTCCCTGAAATGACGTTCACGCGTCTCTACTCCACTTCAATCTTCTACCAGGCGGTGCCGGCCTCAAAATTTTTCTCTCTTCTTATGTATGGCTTTTGACCCAGTCCCTTTTCCTTTTCCTTTTCTAAATCATGCACTTTGTGACTATAATAGTTATAAATATAGTAATTAATTGTGATCACTGTAGCAAATAAATTCACATACAATCGTATGATTTCTCCATAAAAGCTAGGTTACTTGCATTAATGACCCTCATGGATGAGCAAAAAGTATAACTTGCACAATAATTCAATATACCTAATCTGTGTTTGTTCGTTTTGCGTGACCAACAACTAGAAAAGAAATTGGCAATGGAAAAGAAAGAGCCATGTTAGACAATCCAAAAGACACCAAAAAATCAAAGAAAGAGGAAAGCTAAATGGACTTGATTACAACAACATTTAAACTAACTGACATGCACAGAGGGGCCCACTTTGTTTGATGTGATACAAATGGAGCTCATGAAGATAGAAGAGTCGTTGGGCAATTGAGTATATTCTAAGGACGGTGCAGCCGGCAAGTAGCCATTCATTGTCACTCCTTAGTTTCTATTTTGCCAGCGTACCCACTTTAGCATGTGTGTGTGTGTAAGAATGACGTTGCAAGTTTGAAAATTAATAGAAAAATTTGTTCCTATTAGAAAAAATATATAAATTTATTAAAAATATTTATATTTTAAAAATAAAAATAAAAAATAGAAAAAATATAAGAAGGTATCATTGATTTTTTTTGCTGTTACTAAAAAAAAATAAAAAATAAATTCATTAAAAGATGCTTTAATTTTGCTTTAAAGAAAAATAAAAATAATAAAAAATTTGAAAGTAGAAATCAAAAGAATCATTGATCCGATTTATAGGTAATAATTTTTTTTATCACTATTTATATATCATATCATAAAAAAAAATATTCTAATTGTATGCAACATATCACCGATGTACCATTCAACACAACTTTTTTGATATCAAAAATTGATTGAAATCCATGAAAAGAACTATATATATAAATTTAGGACCTTATTAAAATTTTTTAATTATAAAATTATTTAAAATATTACAAAAACTCGGCCCACTTCCCGCGGATTCCATCCTTCTCCATCCGCCTTCCTCCTGCATCATCGGCCTTTACACCAAAAAAATACAAATAATAAAATAAAATTAAGAAAAAGACAGACAAAATCCATTCCAGATAAATAGAAAATTTAATTAAAAATAAATAAATAAAGCCGGAGAAAGGATGCCTCTTTTCTCATCCCACCACCCTATCGGTCTCCCTAGCCTGCCGAAATAATCCAAATCCCATTTCTTTTTCCTCTTTTTTTTATTTTAAATAACATAAATAAATATTAAAAAAACAATTAAATAACTAAAATTAGGTTTAGGGTTCCTCTCCTCTCTACCGCGTCTTGTCTCCGTCTTCCTCGTCACCACTGCATTAAGCCATGTCTCCATCTCGTCCCCCTCTCCACTTTTATCTCGCTCCACAATTCGTGCTGTAGAAACCCCCCAATCGGTTCCTTCTCTTCTCCGCACTTCTTTGGAGTTGGAGTTAGGGTTAGGGTTACAGTTTCTCCCCCCCCCCCCCCCCCCGCCCAAAAAAAAAAATTGGATTTTATCCTTGGATCCACAGAAGTGTTGCCATTCTCGGGTTTCTACGCTCTTCTTCTCTGCTTGCTTCGATATCTATTGGCATTTAACGCGGTATCGGAATCGAATGGCGTCGTCTGCCGTCCGGGAAGAGTTGGATCTGGAAGGGTCGCCGCCGGGGCGCGGCGATCGGGAGCCAGAGGAGGAGGCGGAGGGGATCGATCACTTCGACCGGTTGCCGGACGCGTTGCTCCTCGACGTCTTCAATCGGATCGGGGATGTCAAGGCCCTCGGCCGGTGCTGTGTTGTCTGCCGCCGCTTCCATTCTCTTGTCCCTCTCGTCGACTACGTCGTCGTCCACGTTGACTGCGTCATCTCCGACGACCCTGGCCCATCCTCCTCCTCCGCCCCCGGATGCGGCGGCGGAGGCGCCGGCCCGGATAAGGGCCGTGGCGTCTTCTCTCATCTTGCCCGCCTCGTCTTTGGCAGCCTTGTCAAGCCCCTCCAGGCTCTCGGCCAAATCCTCTCCCCCGCCGCCTCCGCCACTTCCCGGAGATCCTCGGGCTCCTCTTTGTCGTCTTCTTCGTCTTCCTCCTCCTCTGAGGTCTCCCACCACTCCCCGACCGAGGTCCTGAAGAACTTCAAGGAGATCCGCCGCCTACGGATAGAGCTCCCCGCCGGCGAGCTCCGTGTCGAAGACGGCATCTTCCTCAAGTGGAAGGCCGACTTCGGCTCCACCCTCGACACCTGTGTCATCCTCGGCGCCGCCTCTGTCCTCTCCTCGTCGTCCTCCCCCCTCTCCCCGAAATCTTCCAACCCTGACCCTAACCCTAGCTTCCAGGATGCCTGCGGCGGAGATGACAGCGGGACCATCCCGGAGTCCTTCTACACCAATGGAAGCTTGAAGCTTAGGGTGGTGTGGACAATCAGCTCCCTCATCGCCGCCTCCGCCCGCCATTATCTCCTGCAGCAGATCATCGCCGACCACGAGACGCTGGAGAGCTTGGATCTCACAGACGCTGATGGACAGGGGGTGCTAACCATGAACAAGGGGCAGCTGCGGGATCTGCGGGTGAAGCCGGTCTCACCGTCGGGGACGTTGCAGCGGACGCTCGTGCCGGCCCTCAGCATGCGGCTCTGGTACGCCCCCCACCTGGAACTGCCCGGTGGGGTGGTCCTCGAGGGAGCAACACTGGTGGCCATTCGGCCGAGCGAGACACCAGGTGACGGTGGTGGTGGTGGTGGTGGTGGTATTGGGTCCTCTGATGGATGCTGGGTCTCGAATGCCTTTGAAGAGCCATACAGGACCGCGGCTAAGTTGCTCGTGAAGAGGAGAAATTACTGCCTGGAGATGAATTCCTTCTGATCTTGGAACATGCCGCCCAGAAAATCCAGCCCCCAAAGGTAAATTACAACTTCTTCTTCTTTGATTAAGTGGGGATGAACAAATAGCTTCTTGTGGAGATGGGAAGTCTCCATCTTTATGTTATATGGCAGCAATTTGTAGGTTAGCGAGCACTCTGTGATACTGTGTGATTTTAAATCTTTGTTTCATTTGTTCCGCCATGATGAGAAGAAGATTGGATGAAGGTGAAGGAGATGGGATGTGGAAATGTATGAGAATTCTGTTTGGGGTTGATTGTTTATTTCCATATGCTGAGGGCCTGGTAGGATGTGATATCCTCTTGAGGCCATTGGGGTGAAATTTAATTTATATGCTGTATATTATTAATTTGTTGCTTTTAATTGTGTTCCTTTTTTTTCCTCCCCTTGGGAGGAGGTTTATGGTGATATGATTTTCCGGGGAATTGATTATTGAACTGCTGATTTACTTGTGCCGGAAAAGAAATCTTAGGCTCTACTGACTTCTTTCATTCCTTGAAATGCATGTAATTCTTCACAGAATCACAGTTTTGCAATTGAAGATTATCTGGAATAAACTGTGTTATGCAAAAGTTTGGCATAAAAAAGAATTTGGTGCATATATTTTAGCCCTATTTGAGCGGGATGACAGAATATTTTGGAACCTATAGAAGCACATAAATGGTGAATTATATAAGTTCTAATTTATTCAATTTTCAAGTTATGCTATAGTACCGCATATCATTAAATGGATGGGGATGATGCTTAGGGCCTGCTTGAATTTTTCCTACAGGATTGGGCTGAAAATCTTATAGGATTTGTGGATTGGGGTGCCCATTTAAGCATGGCTTTATCAACCCAACACCTCCCAGCCCAAATCCTGTCTGAATAAAAAAAGACCTCCATAGGTCTTTTTTTTCTTCCTGCAGCCCAAAGGCTGGGATTGGGCTGGGATTTGGACAGAACCTTAAAAGATGCAAGCTAGATGGACCGACAAGTCCAATTCCTGTAGGATTTTCAGCTCAAGCCTGTAGGAATATTCAAACAAGCTCCTAGAGGACTACATTCCTTCTACATAAGTGCTACTATAATTCATCATGCTTAGCTTTACCTTTAGCAGCCATAAATTCTTGCACTACCATATTTCCTTCTTAAAATATGTTCAATGGTCTTCATAAAACAATGATTAATTTTCTCTATATGAAGATTTGGTTGTATCAGTGTCAAATTCGCTCTCGTATCGACAGTGTAAGTGTTGAGCACAGCACTGTGACGGTCTTTTTCATCAAAACTTAATGAAGCTACTATAGGTGGCGTGCTGGTAAAGTTTCTCCATGGTTTTGCCATATCTAGCATCAAGTTCCCCCTTCATCAAGGTTGGAACTTGGAAGGGGTACCCTAAGTCGAATTGCCTATGTGGCTATGCTGCCCCTCATCTACCTACAAACGGAAGTTGAAACTTTCTTACTTACTACTTGTTGATATTCTATCTTATTATTGTCTTTAATGATATGCGAAATTTGGATATTCTATTTTTTGTTTTGAGCTATTTTTGTACTTGTTTCTGATGATGGTCAATGTACAGTGAGTGCATTTTTTTTATGTTATTTTTTTAAATAAAAAATCATAGAGTGCGAGAATTTCAATTTTATATACTGTGTGTGTTCTATTCTCTTTCTGCCTGATATGTTGAGGGTTCATAAGCAATTTTTCCTGTTAAGCTTGAGTAGCTTACCCATTTTATCATTCGAATTTTCAGGGTTTTAGATGTTCTATGGAGAAGACAGATGAAAGATTCAAATCTGTTTGTACCCAACGCTTCCACAGAGCGATTACTCACATCTTTCTGCTGCAATGATGATGAGCTGCAACATCACCTTCATGAACTGACATGTAGCATGCTTTTGTTTTTTTGGGGCCCCATCTTTAAGAATATATAGGGGCAATTAGAGCAGTCTCTATTCCCACCCCCCACCGTTCCTTAAAATGTCAATATGGTACCTTCTGGACATGGTCTTTAGCGGACATATATGTTGTATTTGGTGCATTAGCATAATTGCGCTGGTCAATCTATATGGTTATTCTGTGGTCGAACTTGTACCAAATTATAATTTTTCATAAATTGTCTGTGTTGTTGTATCCTCATGTACAAGCAGTCTGAATTTTTGGGTTGTCACCAGCGCACAGAACTAATACATGACCTATAAATTTGCAAGCTTGCTGATCCTAGTTGTCTGTTCGATTTGATATCTCAGCAACATTACATTTGCTTTATAAACCAGTAAATAGATTTGTGGGTGTAATTGTTACATTTCTGCTGGCTGTGGTTTTTTTTCAATGCTTCGGGATGGAATTATTTGGATAAGTTGACATATGAGAGACTTCAGATTTAGATGAGTACTCCAGATGCTATCTGGGGATCTCCTCGTGGTGGTTCTTTTTCCCATTTTGGTGGCGGCTTTTTTTCATTTAGGAAATTGGTGGCATCACGCTAGTAATTGAGATTTTTTTTTGGTGTGCCATTATTGGGTGCAGGGGTCTCCTCGCTGTCAAAGAAAACTTCTATTTTGGAGTGCCATTGGACGCAGGGGTCTCCCTCCTGTCAGAGGAAGCTTCAGACAAAGTCGATGTGTCAAGGTACCTACCCTTGACAATCAATAGAAAATATGCTTTCTGGTCTTATTTTGCATGCGAAGCGTCCGATACAGTGTCTGGTATTATGCTTGTGTTTGGTTCCCTTCCTCTCATTTTGACTTTAATAATTCGGGAATCTTATTGAAAGCTTGGATCTCAGGAGTATTGCAGATGAGCTTGCGTGCAAAAAATATGTAATAATTAACAAAGATGAGCTCTGCGATGTGGTTTTCATCACTAGTTGCTGTTGCCAAATATCAGTTGTTCATCATTGGTTGCTTTTTCAACTTGGCAACTTGATCGCCCCAATTTGCCAAGGATGCTAAAATGCGAAGTGACCCGAAGCTTTGGCCTTTAGACAGAAACCATAGACTAGCAGTTCCAGAGAATTTTTCAGAAGACAATGTTATAACCATTGTAACGGCCATGAAGATAGTTTCGGCCAACTCCAGTTATATTATTTATATAATAACAAAGAGAAAAAAATAACAGCTCTTATAGTACATTTTTTTTCTATTATTATCGTCCATTATGACATAAATAAATCATCATTTTCATCTGTTCCTTTCCCTAAATAAAACTTCTAATTTAAAAATTAGTTTTTTATTAAATTTCGTCCAAAATTGATTTTGCAGTCAATATAATTTTTATTTAGTAAAAATTGAAGAGGATAATATCACTATGTTCTAGCATCTGCTGTAATAATTATTATTTAAACATTAAAGTTTTAAAACGAGTAGCCATTATAATCATTATAATAATCAACTAACACATTACTTTTATTATTAGGACTAATCTAGTATAAGTACATCCAAAAATATAAAATATCATGCAACTGCTGCTAACTCGGTCAAGAGAACTTCACCAAAATGCTGTGCCACGAAGAAACCATCTAATCCACAGCTTTATTCGGTTTTCGATAGACGTGCCTAACATAATAACTACTCTCCCTTGCCATCCTCCAAATGTCCTGCAAAGCAAAGCAAAAGGTGCGTAGCTGCCACCTCCTATCTCTGAATCCATCCAACCGCCTTAACAAATTCACCCTCTATATAGATAAAGTCAGCCCTTAAGGCCAGCCTCGAAGGGGTCCTTTGCAACTGTTTAATGCCCTACTCAAAACCTTGGGTTCCAGATGCACGGAAATAATAAGTTCAACAAACTATGTGCCCGATTGATTTAACTCAATTGCCAAGGGCGGTCCAGCTGGCAATCATCGTATCATTAAACTGGTATGTGATGCATAACCGGCAAACATTAGAGCACTTGAAACCAAACATGCGCATGCAATCCATGTTAACCAAGCTGTAATCTCTTATTAATTTATTTTTAAGTAAAACTCGCACAACTCAATTTAATTAGGAAAACGGTTATTCAACATCATCTGAAAAAGACAGCAAATGGAACATTTTCTCCAAAATTGCAGGCAGTAATGTAATAGACCACCAGCCAAATTCCAAACTTCCAGGAGGGCTTGGCATCTGAAACACTTGCCTGGATAGAGTACAGCGCCATTTAGCAAACCAAAGTCTTCAGGAACAAAGCCTCCAAAAACACAGACAATGAACATTCTTCAGGGCATCATTATCCACCAGTACAACTGCCACATTTAACATCCTGTTCGGGTCTCGCCATTGGTATAGCCTAAAAATCATTTACAGCAAGGTTTTAGAGCAACATGAACAAACAAACCCTCAGCCGATTCTGTTTGCTTCAAAGATCTCAAATCTACAGCTTGATGAACTCAAGACAGCAATAAAAATTTAAGAAAATGTTTATGGTTCTGATAATGAGGTCTAAACCTAGAACCATACAGATAAAATCATCCAACTCATGAATGACAAAATGGAATTCCTGAGAACAGCAAGGAAGATAAATATAACAGCAATGATTGTTACACTAACACCATTAATATGAATAATATCATATTTCAGATGACCAGTTTGCAAAGGACTTGAGTTCACCATGGTTGCTGTCTTCAGTTCCTGCAATTCTCAATTGCGTACAAGTTAATACAGCTGTAGTAGATTATCATTTAAGGAAATTCAAATAAAGTAATAACCTGGTACAGATAATTTAAATGTACACATCTTGGTGGACATTATGGGATATATATATATATATATATATATATATATATATATATATATATATATATATATTGTGGCAGGACTTCCAAGAAATGAAAGCCATGATTCTGAATATTCTTAAAGTTCTAGATGCCATGCTTAACATTTAGAAGAATGAATTGTTAAAAAACAGATGAAATTCTGAAAAGTCTAGATTAATTACTTGCATTGGACTGGTATCTAATGCGTAATTGTCCTTTATATCATATATATTATTTGCTTGTTACATGATATTATGTGTCTACAGTACAGTTCCATCCTTACATTTCCCTAGGGCTCACCATGGATGGTTGCTTACAGTTGTTCCATTTAGCAATTGTATCAATAACATATGTACCAAGTTGAGTGCTTGGGCAAATAGCACATGCAAAGAAAAATTGACAAAATCACCAGCCAGCATAGAAGTGCAAGCTGCCGCACAAATCTATTTAGCAACTTTCACAAACAGAGAAGTCAGGGGATCATGCTGCTCGTGTATTATAACCCTATCCACAGAATCACCAGAACTTAAAAGAATGAATCTATTCAATAGTTAGTGGAGCAAGATAAAAATGAAGCATGGGACAATCATGGGATCTGAACCAAGGCATCTTTTCTTCTAGAACCTGTCACAAAGCCTTCTCTTATCAGGAAATGGTAGCAATTGGGGGGATGTGATCAAGAACAATACACTTTTAATCTCAGGTATGTTGTTCCATTCTTATTACAATATTATTTGAATCAAGAAATAGAAAATTAGCAAGCTGAGGCAATGCATCTGTTAAGAATATATATGCAAATGTTAGGGAACCAAGAATTATAATCTAAGTGGTATTTTACAAACATAGAGATGTATCAAAAATAATCATTGGTCTATAGAAGGATCAGTATTTTACAATTGATAACTTCAGTGAAAAAAAAGCATGACATCAAAACTACACTAGTTCCTCATAATACAGATGCACAGTACAAGTCATACTGTTTCCCAATGTACAATTTACCAAATTCTACAGTCAGTTGACAAAGAAACTGAATATTCTCTGCTGCAACTATCTCAAAAACAAACTTTGCAAACATATTCTTGATGTAATGGGATGGTAACAGGTGCCAAAATTTTTAAGCAACAAACAAAGTTAGAAAACCAAGATCAAGAGAAGTCCCAAATCATCAGAATTCTGATACATTTAACTTTATGGGGGTTCAGAAAAGCATCTTAGCACCACCAAGATAAACAGCCAGTCGTTCCTAATTCTAATCGTATAAAAATCACCTTAAGCAATATTCTTCCTTTCCAAATTTTACTATTACAACTAATTACCTCTTTGATCACTTAGATACATGCCCCAATCATAAAAAGCTTCTTTACATTAAAGTGCCACTCTTTTCAAACATTTAGACCATAGGCCTTGATGCATTGCATCAATGCTGTGTAAGATTTTCCAAAATCATTTATAATCAGAAATTTCACCAATCAACCAAAATGCAGAGTTAAACAGCTCCTGTACAACAAACAACGACCTGCACTGGTCTAAATACTCTGATCAGGTTTGGTTCTGGATTGACGTCCTATTTGTGATGGCTACCATACTGTGCAATTACACATTCTACGTAAGATCTAACGCAGAATAACATGTAGCACCAGATGGGGATAATTTACTGTTTACCACATATTACAAGCAAAAATTTTGTGACAGCAACACCCCAGTAACTTTTAGTTTTGAAGTGACATGTCTGAACTCCCACATATAGGTTTCATGGTGTAGAAGAAGGCTGACTTTGGAGATGGAAGGCACAGGGAGGTGGTGACTGTGGTGTAACGCAAAGGAGGGAGAAAGCTAGAGGTCATTCTGTACCGAGCGAATGTCTCACACAAAACAAACAAAATGTTAACGACTTTTGGGCTTCATTAGTCAAAATAATTGCTATATTCTTCATGTTGGCAACCAAAAGACCCCAAACCAAAATATTTCAATCATCTGACTTGGATTAACAAATTACAAGATTTTAAAATATATCTGCTTGCAATTAAATCTCAAGAAACCCTAGCATAGTCAATGACTTGTTCCAACACTGACTCCAGTCAGTACCAAACTCCTTTATCAGTGCAAAGACACCATGATGTCTTGTCTGACCTTAAAATGTCACCAGAATCCTTTATCAGGTTAGAGATATCTTAATGTCTTATCTTCGACCCTAAAATGTCTTTTATAGCACTTCTTTAAGTAAAAATGAGTTAGAGGTTCACCCTGAAAAGAAATGCATCAGGTTGTATTTTGGTCCAAACTTTCAAGTGGTGGAATAACCCTTTCTCCTATATTGGATAACTTTCTTTGGAAAGTTTGCCCTTGTGCAGCACAAATACAATTTGCACCTAAGAGTGGAGATGATTCCAGTGAGCAAGGTTTTAAATCCCATAGGACAAGAGCATCCCGATTTTCGCCCAAAATGGGCTGCCCCACGTCCCACCCTGTTCCGATGACTGTCCTGATCAGACATCTTGGTACATGCTTGACATGTCCTTTAATATATAAAAATATTACTTTTTTAAATTTATCTTGAAGTTTTACTAATCTATTTATGGTTTAAATATATTTGAACTTCAAAAGTAATATATTTATAATAGATCAATTCTATTTAATACTAACGCCGATGCATTATGATTTTTCAGGTTATTGAAGATCTTTTCTTGATTACGAAGCAACGTTCTCTCATAATTGGCGCATCCACGAGTACTTGATAAAGTAAAAATATATTGATGAAAAAACTGCAATCCATAATACTTGAGCTTAGTCACTTGTATATGAAAATCACATCGATCCCAGATGAATAATTTTGTGTCGAATGTCGGCAATGCGAGGTTCTCATTTTATTTTTAACTTCCCCCATTTCAATGCATAAGTGTCGGTTTCGTCCTAACTCTCTCATTTCAATGCATGTGTCGGTCTCTTATTTCACTGCGGAATGCATATGTTTGTAAGACTTTTCTTTCCTCATGATTTTTTTTCAAAATCTTCTTTCCCATCATGATATTAATCTCAAACTATCCCATATCTTTTAGGTTGTCATCATGCTTTTAGGCTTTTAGACTATTACCATGCCATGAAGGCCAATCATTCTATCGTGCAACACATGCAGCCAAGTCACCCCCATAGCCAAATCACATCGGTGTCCAAATCTGAGTGCTTTGAGACGCATGGGTGCGATCGAAAAATCATACGCACGGCCAAATCACGCATCACACACAAAGCCAAATCACGCGCACAACCAAATCATGGAGGTCCGAATGCTTTGAGAATCGTGTGGGCATGATCAAACAGATGAGGTCGAAAGAGCGACGAAACCGACTGCCCGAACCTTAGAGGCAAAAACGGCCTCTAGGGTTTCAACTTTCGACCATTCTTCCCCTCCGCCCCTCTCTAATCTCTCCTCCCTCCCAGCCAAGCTCCTCCCTCCCGATGATGATGCCGACGGCGACACATTAGTGAAAAAAATGTCAGTATGTCTCCCTCCCTCCCATGCTTCTCCCTTCCAATGACAAATCGAAGAAAAAAAAATAGGGCAAGTCCTGACCGAATGGCTATACCGGCATGTGATCCAGTCGAAAAGAAGGCAGGACAGCCGTGACAGAGGCCGGATGCTCATTTTGGGGTCCCACACCCATCCCAAATGCCGGAATCTCAAAAGAACGGGGCGGGACAGTCGGGACGGCCCCTATCCCATCGAAACTTAAATCATTGCTAGTGAGCATGATGGTGAATTATTTTTTCGTATTGCATTGTCGAGAGTAAGCTAAGGAAACTCCTATGGATGGCTTATGCACATATCGATCTTCGAGAGTGGTAAGAGAATGGACAATTTCATTGAGATGTATGGTGAATTAAATGCCACTAGCATATGAATTGTCTATCAAAACAATAAAACACTTCAATTTATTACTGAATATCGTGATTAATCTTAAGTAGCAAGTTTATGTATAAAATCATTTTAAGAAAAGGTATATTGCCATTGTATACAGTTAGATGATGTTCAGAGATGATTTCTACTTATATACAATGATCAAGGATGTACCTTTCTGTAGCTTCTATTCGTAAATGTTAAATTGCTTACCATGTGTTCAACATAAATGTAGATCTATTAAATAAGCATGCATTCATTCCAAGTGTTCTGAAAGCATCTATTAGTCTTGACAAACAAAAGACCTTTACTATAATGTTTTATAATGCTCTTGTGAGCAAGGACTGCCAAAACGGAGCAGTTCAAGGCATACCAAACCAGACCAGCCCAAACCCAAGAAGGTTTAGCCACCCATTTTGGTCCAAACTGAGAACCGGGATGAACCATTTGGTTCCACCCAATTTCGAGCCATTTCGGGCTGTTTTGAACCAAACCAGGCTGTTAATAAGTTATAATGAATCGCAAGTTCCAACTCCTCAAGTGTCTCCCATCTCTCCCGATCTTCCTCCAGGCCATCATAGCCATCACCACCATCATAGCCATCAGCATCGACAACAACAATGGCCACATATCACTCTTACGCATCCATCCCTCTCTCTCTCTCTCTCTGCCCCCCCCCTCCCACCTCCATTTGTGAGTTGCAACTCCTCAAGTTGTCTCCCCTCTCCCGATCTTCCTCCAGGCCATTGTCGCCATCGCCACCGACAACAACAATGACTACAGATCACTCATACGCATCCATCCCTCTCCCTCTCTCTCCCCCCCCCTCCCCCAAACCTCCATTCAAGAACGCCTTACATCATGGCCCTCAACACGCTAGCCATCTCCTCCCAAAAAGTCCCACCAATGCAACCCGAGCTTCACCCAAGATCCTCTACCCTAGGAGAGGGGAACCCTAATCCTCTCTATCTCCCTCTTTCTCTCTCTCTCTCTCCTCCCTCTTCCCCCCCTCCTCCCCCCTCCCTCCCCTCGATTTCGATATGCTTCAAATTGGTACAGTACGTAATGTACCAAATTGGTAGTTGGTCAGTACAACTCCCTGGTTCAACAATCCTTATTTGTGTATTGAGGATGAAAAGTTACAAAAAAAATAACTACTTGTATAAGGATTTAAAGGGTGCTAACATGAGAATTTTGCAAAAAGCTGCAATGTTTGCGGCAACAAATACTTGTGTCAGGGGCAAGAATCTATCACAAGACTAACATAACTGGCCCTAAGCACCTAATTGCTTCTAGAAGGAAGCACTGCAATGATTGAGAGTCACTTGTGATCCACGATTGCTTGCTAGGACAACAAAAGATCCATCTACCATTCAAAAGGATGACACGGATGGAAAGAATTGTAATAAGGATGCAACAAGACAACTAAAAAATCTCGTGTGTATGCATAATCAAGCATCTTCTTTCAAATTGTGCAAAGCAATGTTGATCGCTGTTGGAAGGCCAATGAGAAGTCTTTTCAATTTTATGGCAGGCCAACCTAACATTATTGACAAATTTCAACTTCAAGCATATAATTGGTGATGTTGTCTATGAGGATGTCATAGACATCCTCCATGCTACATATGAGAGAGACAGACAAAACCACCCATGCATAAGGCGAAGGGGGCATGTTTCTAATGATAGGCTAAATAGCAAATATTTTGCTGATTGGCCCACCTGCAAGTTACCAGATAGAATTAAATGTGTACAATGCCTCTTTCATGTTATGTTCAGGTTCCTAGTGAACTCCATTTGCTTCAAATCCCAATCAGGATCATTACATGAAAACAAGGTAGATTTAATTTAGAATGCCTATGGTTGTCCAGTTCATAGGAACCTAAATTACAAGGTTGGTTGTTTAGTTCAAGTTTGTGTTCATCATTTAAAATTCACTACCTTCATCATCCGTTCCTTCATCCTTCCTCATTATATAGATTTTGGGTTCACCCAAAAGCTTAAATGAGTCACTCATGTTCAACATTTAGAAAAGATGACTTTCCATTTTTTTTAAATTTAAGTGGCTCATGCTAGGATGATATTTTTACAAGGTAAATAGCAGAACATTGGTTTAAATATTGGAAAAGAAAAGCATAATAAGCTATCACATTAAGTGATCAAGTATGGGTAAAGTCATTGATTCTTTGGCAAGTGGATTGAGTTTTTTAAAAAAAAAAATCTAAATGAGAGAATCAGCTAACTTGAACTTTCTACTATATTTGTCTGATCCATGTGGTTAACACACATATGTGTGTAATTTTAAGACAATTCAACATTTAATTTTACAAAAACTGTAGAACAGCATGGAAGAAGTAAAGGGTTTTAGGGATTTCATAGGTTCTCCACGATCTTTTATGCCCTTTCACTCTGTTTCCTCTCCAATAACATTCCAAGTTTTAATTGCAAATCCACCTCAGGTGCCTCTTCCATTTCAGAAAGTGTTATCAGCACCCATACAATGCATTGCAGTCTCAACCACCAAATCTTGCTAATGAAGTCTTCTTGGTACCCATCTGATGTTAGAATTAAGCATGCATGGAAGTTATGCTCTTATATATTCTGGAATCTCTCATGCATATAATTTAAAAGAAGAAAAATTCCAAAATACACTGAGACAAACAGAAGTACATCAACATCTTGAACATGTTTTAAACATCGAGCCCCAAAACTTCAGACTAATCTTATACCTTGATTTGCTCTCCTTTCTGCAGACATCCATGTCCCCCCTTATATAGCCTTGTCATGACACTTCTGACTTTCATAAAGTTGATTAAATGGATCCTTCATCCACCATTTCATGCATCAGCGCACAACCAAGTTCATCCTTATATAGACCTGTTGCAACCCTTCTTTCACAATGTTGATTACACATACACTTCATCTTCCACAATTTAACTCTTGCACAGCTTGCACACTCTTCGAACTAACATTTAATTAGACTCATGGACTTCCACGCTACTCTTACATGACATTCCTTGACTTCCGAAACTCATGGTCAGAATTAATATTTTGAATACAACACCCAAGAACCCCAGCCTCCAAGATTTGAGATCATGATATCCTCTCCACCTACCACAATCATTTAGCATACATTGTAGGCTTTCACATGTGACTCAACCTCTGTCATACACATCAAAATTGGACTATATCCTCTCATACCTTTCCATCACTATTGCTTCCATTTGGTTTGTCCAAAACAGATAGTCTTCTAAACCATATCTCTACACAGAAACTGCAATTTTTTTGTCCAACAGCAATCTGTTTAGCATGTCAGTTATACAGATATTGACTCACAAAACAGGTGCCCATGAGTGTTCTATATTCATGTTTGAATCAAGCTTTAAAGTTTTGGTCAGGATTGAAACGTTTTGGCCAAGACCAACCTGAAAAATCTCAGCTTTAATAATTTTAGCAGTTCATGTCAGTTGTCATTGAAATTTAGCATCAATGAAAAGTTCTAGTCAAAACTAACAAGTATAATACAGAAAAACTTATGTTTATTTTACTCTCATTTTTTGAGCTAAAGCTCGCTCACAAGTGATATATTCAGCCTCTAGAAAGCATTTTCACCAGATTAAATTGCAATATTGCAAGTTTTAAGTAGATTGGAAGGTATGTGAATGTTGATTTGCAAAATATTTAAGGTACACATATTTGTTCAGAAGATTATTGTTATAAAACTCCATAAAACTTGCTTACTCTTCAGTAGAATCACAATTCGACCAGTCAGCATGCAACATAAAACATATGGTGCATAAGATTTTTTGCTAAATTATACATTATTATCTTCAAATCATATTGTATAGTTTTCTTAGTTGTATAGTCTTTTGGGCTTTACTTTAATAATTCTTTGGGACTATAAAAAGTATCAAATCATTACAATGGATAAAATACATCCTCAAAAAATATCCAGCATTCTCAGTATAAATTCATTTTTTTTTCCTTTTCTTGGGAAAAAAATTTCAAAGTTGAACCAGACTTGCCAAAATTCGAACTTGTTCAGCCCCATCAAAAAAATAAAAATGCAAAAAGAAACCTAGTTTTCAAACAAAGTTTGAAGCTTAGTTACTTGATTTGAGCGGAGATATCGGAGCAAATTCATCTTTGGTGAAGAGGAAGCAAAGCTGTTAAAAATTTAGGGGAAACAATGCCTGAGGAGTGGGTGCAAGGACCAAGATTTTGAAGCGGTTAGAAACATGATAGGCAATTCATATAAAAGATTTCAGCTACTAAGATTTGAATCTGTGTGAGTTTCTTGTTGGAAAACAACAAACTGTATTCTTAATAGGTGCTAAGCCTAATGGTCGGAGTGACGGTTTTGCAGATCAAGATGATTGGAACTCCAAAAAGAATCAAGCTTAACTATCAAAAAGGCCACATCTAAAGATACAGCCCCAAGTGAAAAAGATGTTGAAAAACTCGAATGGTAAGATAATTCCTAGTAATTAAAGAAAACCAAAAATTAAGACCATAAGGAATGGTGGGCAGATAGCTCCATAGCTAATCGTTAACTGCTGCATTGACACCCTTCTTCCAAACAATAAGATGAACAAAACTGCCACATCCATTTTTTAAGGCTGCTGGTGCAAAGCCTCACCTTCAAGAAGCTCCTTTCTTTTTATCATGTTTAGTTTGAAAGTATCTGCCAAAGTAGGAACCATGAGATACATGCCATGGGATATGTGGACTAGATCCAAAGGCCCCTATTAATCACTCTGTACAAGAGTTTAGAGGCGCACACAATTCATAAGGGCCATTTGATCCAATCCATAGCCCTGTCGATTGCATTGCACAATGCCTACTTGTAAAATAAACAAACTGCTCAAGCAAGTACTTTATTACCTTAACTAGGTCCACGTAGAAATCCAACATAGGAGATCTATAAAGGAATTTGGTGGTTGTCTATTATGTTTGAAAAAATTGGAAAGGTGAGCACCCTATTGATCCATTGCTGCTGCTTCCTAAAAATTTCCTAAAGTAGATTTAAGAAGGAATTTTATGGTCACACATTGCTCTCGAGTGACTGTTAGATCCTACTTTAAACAAAAGTTGCAAAGTTGAACCATCATTAGTAGAAATCCACTCAAATTAACTTTTCTGTGAATTATAATATGTAGACAGGAGTAGCCACAAAAACAATTTCCTGACCTACTTGCAAAGAATATAGTGTTCTTTTGATTTCCAAACATCTTATAAAGCTCACTTTTATCTGAACCAAGATTCGAAGATCAAGCATATCACCATACACATGAAATCTTTTGTTTTGTTCATGCAAGAAGTAGAAAAATCAAAAATAGGAAAGACGAGCAGTCAACTCTTTCAGGAGCAACTTCCTAAGAGAAAAGAGAGGGAAAGAGAAGTTCAGGGCAGCTGACAGAATAAAAGAGAATGGAGAGAGAGAGAGAGAGAGAGTTAGAGATACTTTAGGAATTACGAATTCTTCAAATAAATCTTATTTCATCATTAGACATACACAAATGGCTAATAAATGCAGTAGGAAATTATCATATTTGTTTCTCAAAACTATCTTCATCCAAAGATTTCAATTAGATTCCCCAAACTTAGTACTAAATTCTTTGCATTTCCTTTTTTTTCTTTTTTTACATGGACTCTTAGACATCCCAGTGGTGAGGGATATTATTTAAGACCACCTAAGTAGGGGACATCACCAGTTGCCTCGGTGGCTCAAAACACAGCTACATTCAATTAATGCAAACCACCACAGTCAGATAGCATTAAATAATTTGAACAGACCCATATCATATGTAAAATATCAACAATTATTCAATTTCCCTTTTTTTTTTGTTGTTCAAATAATTTTACATATTATATCATGCAACGGTCACATTAACTTCATACTGTGACCTCAGTAAAAAATAAAAAATAAAAATCAAAGTATTAAATGTGATTTTTATTTAAAATTTTTGGGGTAGCATAGTTTACACATATGACGACTGTTTCTTCGGCATTTTCCGTATAGAAAGGCGACTTGCACAGGCTATTTGACACCTGTTCTAATGAACAAAATAAGGTGAGGTGATTACCGGTAGTGGACATCACTCATTCAGTTAGAAAAGCTAGGGAATCAAAGACATGCACCCTCGAGAAAAACAAATATATGCCCAACGGCAACCCAAAATGAGAATCTTGATAAAGGAACGATAAAACACAAAAAGCCAAAAAGCACTCCAAGAAACCTAGACTAAATTGAAAGCAGACAAGTGCTATCAATTAAACTATTCGCTAACAGTCCATTTTGCAGAAAAAGGGCAAGCATTCATCATCGAGGAAGCTATTGCTAACAGGTGAAGCCTCGTACCAGCGAGGAGAAGGTGCACAGGAGGTCTCAGTTCTTCCCTTTCCCCTTCAGGTCCGAATGCCGGTAGCCATCCCCATAGCAGAGTTGCAGGCGGCCATCAAATCCAGCAGAGAACTGGTTCTCCGTGGAGGTGGCAGCCGCAGCTGAAGCAGCAGAACTAAAGAAGAAGGGCAGGTTCGATCCGTCTACCGGAGAAGAGAGCCTCTGGAGGTGGTGGTGAGGCAACTGAGAAGGTGAATTGGACTGAAGGGTCCCCCTGTTGAAACCTGCAAGACCTGGAGAGATGGGGAAGTTGAGGTTATAGTCTCCCGGCCCCGGTGGCATGGCTGAGGCGGGCATGAGATGGTCCTGCAGGAAATAGAACTGCTGCATCTCCGGATGGTCTCCTGCTCCCGCTGCTGTGGCGGCAATGTTGAGCGGCGCCATTCCCATGGGAGAGCTGTTCCCAAAGTGGGCTTGGGATGAGAACCCTGATGGCAGCTGGTGGGACTTCTGTGCCTGGGGAAAGAGACCTGCTTGGCTGAAGTAGTCGGCAGTCGTGGTGACAGCCGGCAGGTGCTGCATTTGCTTCTGGAGACGATTAACGCTGGAATTCGCCTGTGCGGTGGCGACGTCAGCGCCATTGGTGCTGCTGCCGCCAGTGAGAAGCTCAGTGAAGGAGGTCTGAGAGTTGAGGCAAGGGTTCACATTCTGGTGATGAGAGATGGCGACATGGCCGTCGTCTCGGTCTTTCTCCTTGTCCTTCACCCTTTCCCGGGCGCGGTCACGCGCCTTGGCACGGATCTCGGAGCGGGAGAGGGAGAGGACCGACCCCTTGCTCGTTTCGGAGTTGCTGCTGCAGCCGGACTTGGAGAGCGAAAGATGCTGCTGCTGGTTGTAGCCGGGCTCCGCCTCCGCATCAGGCTCGTCCTGCGGTGGCTTTTCTTCGGGGTGATGAGGTTTTGGAACCTCCGGGAAGGTGCCGTCGAGAACCGGGAGCTCATCGATTGCGGCAGCAGCGGCTTTGATCAGCCACTCGATGGCCTTGCTGGGCTGGTCGTAGCCGAGGCGGTCCTGGAGGTCGTAGAACTGGATAGCGGTGGAGACCGAGAGGCGGACCCTCCGGTCCCGGAGGCCCTTGGCGGTGTACACCTTGCTGTGGCGGTCCTTACCGCCGGAGGTCCGAGACACTCTAAAGATCCTGGAGGAAGGGTGGTGCCAAGACATGACGCGGCTCTCGGCGGCGGTGGCCCCACCACCCCTCACTTCTCCATCGTCGTCGTCATCGTCATGGTGCTGCATCTTGCGGCCTATCTTGGCCGCCTGGCTGCTGCTGATGGCGGTGCCGTTTCCAACCCGGGATCGTTTGCATGCGTGGTTCTCCTCCATCTCCATCCCGCTTTCATGCCTCTCGCCGAGACGGGGTGGGTGGGTTGCGCTCGTCCTTATCACCTCCGCGCTCGCTCCGTCCTTATCCCAAGATCTCGTTTTGGTAAAGGGGAGAGACTGTGGCAGGGAGCTGAGCTGGGCTCCGGCTAGGGTTTCTAGGAGTCGGTGGGGCTGTCCTTTAGCATTGATGACGAATTCACACTGCACTACTGGTGGATGGGATAAAAGAGAGAAAAAAGGAAATAGCAAACAAGAGAGAGACAGAGAGAAAAAAGAAAGAACCTTTGGACGCTGGAGAGGGCGTTGGTGGCCGGAGATGTCAGCTCTTAGCCTCAGCTTTTCCACAGCGATATCATAACAACATCTAGAGAGAAGCGCTGGTCTCCACTACCTCTCTCTTTCCATCCTTTCACTACTTGCTCCCCAGGCGGACAGAGATCAGCACTGCCGCCTGTACGCACTGCAGCAGCAGCAGCAGCAGCAGCGGAAACAGGCCTCGAATTCGGACGGTTTTTGAAGCCAGTCCCTCTACATAAAAATACAAACACAAAAGCAGCCAGCGCCTTTAATCCTCGCAGCTTTAAAGCCGAACGACCACGACCCCAAAACCACAAAAAGGCAAAATACAGAAAACAAGACGAGCAACTCTAACCTCTAAACTTGCTCGGTTAAAGAAACCCTACTCAAATCTCAGTCCCAAACTCCCCTTCTCGTCCTTCAATTCTTATACTACAGAAGAAAAAAACAAAAAAGAAAAAAGCAACTCACCTTGACAGCACAAAAGTTCTAATCTTTCCTTGCCGCTTCGATCCAAGTCTTCAGCTTTCAGATCTATAATCTGCTATCCTTTTCCTCTCCGGATCTGTGGCTCCACTCAAGAAACCAAGAATTCGAGCTTCTTGAGACACCACGATGATTGTTTCTCTACCGATTGGACGCAAACGAGCTCCGAACCAGCTGCATTCCTCAGAAAAGGACCTCGATCGCTCCGCCACCCAGCGCCGCGCTTGTGCGCCCCAGATTCCGCGCACGAATGCCGGCCTCGTGCCTCCCTCGGCTCCACCTCCCACAGCGACCCCCTCCGAATGAAGCCACCACACAAGATCCCCCGGCCGGCCGCCCGGCCCCCTCGCTACGCACGCTTCGGACAAGCCACCGCCATTAGTGGACCTCGATCCCTTCCTCCCCGCCGCTCCATGATCCCCTTGAGAAAAACCTAAGAAACCGGAGAGAACGAGCCAGCGAAAACAACGAGCGCTTGGAGCTTTGCAAGAGAAGAGGAGAGGAGGGGGAATCGGAGAGGAGAGATTTTTAGGAGTAGATTAATATATCCGAGAGGAGGACGAGCTGGTGGTTCGATGCCCTAGGCGTTCCCATTCGAGCAATCACCGAGCTTATCGGGAAAGGTCAGACACCCCGCCGTCCCCCCTCTCCCCACCTTTTTATAGTGGAATCCCCTCAATGTTGCCCCTTCTTTTCCCTCCTATTCACTTAATTGCCCTCCATTTCCTTGCCATCCCCTCCCCCCTCCTCGCACAGCCTACACCGCTTTATCCCACTCCTAACTCGCCACGAGACAACGGATAATATAAGTTTCGGCTTTTGTTGGACGAAAATCGTGTTTGGCGTGTCGGTGTTGGTAATATGGAAGTGAGGGAACCGGACGGGTGTGATGGGTTTGGGATTGGGGCTGCAGTTTGACGGAATTACGAATTTGGCCCTCTTCTTCTACTGTAGATTTTTCTTCCTCCTTTTCTCGTGTACAACGCCGGACGGGGTTTGTATTTTTCGTGCGAAACAAGGATTTGCGTTCCTTCGCGCGAATCCACCGTTGGATTTCGCAATACTCGCTTTGATAGCTGTGCAAGTGTCGAATAAATCCTTTCAGAGTGCTTTACGATCTATGTGCAGCTCAATCCAACGGTCGTGATCGCGAAATAAGATCGATCATTATTTGGCATGAAATATACAACCCGAGCCGGGTATTGTGCCAGTCTACCACTGCCGGCTGTAGGGTTGCAGCGTAGGGGCATGGGTTCAGATGGTTAAAAATTAGGAATAGTATTTGATTAATAAAATACTTGTATTAATTATGTACTTAAGTCAGTGTCGTTAGTTTTTGCCCATTTGGGAGTGCAGCAAAGCCACTTGAGCTAATCCACAGTAAGCCTTTGGGTGGGCAGAGTAATGGCAACCAATGAATCATAAATAATTCCATAAGAGGACTGTGATACTGCTAGATTATAAGATATTTATATGCACTTGAAATGAGATGAATAAATGCTACAAATATTTGGTAAAAAATTGACTGCCACAATATTTGAGGACCTGTTTGAGAATATCATGCCAATTCTGGGAAGTTGTGTGGAGAGAGAGAGAGAGAAGGAAAATAGTGCAAGATAGAGAGGGAGAGCACAGGATGTCTTGGTCGAGTGACAAAGTCGGCTATCTAGTTTACCAGCCAACAATGCACGGCACCTCCCCCTTGCTCCCTATATTTTTCTGCTATAAAATATATTTTTTTATTATATCTATACATGTTGCGTCCCTATTTATTTCTACTCTTTTCCTACATACTCTATATCTCGTATTTTATATTTGTCTATTTTTTTTAATTTTTCTCCCGCTTTTAAAAAAAATAGCAGAGAATAAGGGATCATTTTTTTTTGGATATTGAAGATAATTAATTATATGCTTCTATCTTTCAAAATTTTCTATAATTTTATATTAATTTTTTTATATTATGTCAAATATTTTTTTGATCTTGGCAAAGTTAAATCGAGCTTTTTTTTTTTTTTTGATAAATTTTAAGTTAAAATACTATTATCTTTCTGTAAAATTTTTTGTGCATCGTGCACGGTACGCAAATATGTGCACGTATGCAGTGATTAGCTCACATATAGAGTTAGTGAAAAAAAAAAATTTTCGTATGCTGTCCGATCCCATGCATAAACCAATCATCATGTACGATGCACACGGTCCATACCATGTGCGGTGTATAAAACCTTTTTCTTGCGCTCCATATAGGCATCACTCCTTTTGGAGGATAAAAAAATCATATCAATGAATGATATTCTCATGTGAATTTATTATTATGATAATTACTCTTTGACCAACTTCACTGGTTCTTGCATTCTAATATTTATGTTATAATATATATATACAGAGAGAGAGGGAGAGAGAGAGAAAATTTGACCTTCCTCTAAAATCGATATTTTAGTAAGTTGTGTATACCTAACCATATTAAACATCATCATGCACAGGAAAAAAAGTTATATTCCATTCAATAATATCTCAGTCTATACATACAAGAGAAAATATCTGAAATAAAATTTATTATTTTAAAAAATCATATATATCTAACTATTCTAAAGGTCACCATCATGTTCCTTTCAGAAACATTTTCCTCTACACAAGTAGAGAAAAAACAAAATTCAAAATAAATTAGGTGATTTTGTGAAGCAATGTATATCTAAATATGTTAGGAATTATCACACGTAGGAGAAATATATATTTTAGGTGGCCCTTTTTAATTATTTAAGAAAAAGTTGTTGTAACAAAGAATCAAATTTAGATTATTTTGTTAAAAAAATATTAATTGTTTAGAGTCCAACCATAAATAAAAAAATTCAAGAGAATTTTTCCTCCTGCATACAAAGATAAAAAAGACTTGAAATAAACTTTATGATTTTATGAAACCACATATATTTAAATATGTTACAAATCACCGTACATGAGAAAAAATTATTTTAGAAAACCACATTTTTTTTAGGAACATTTCTGTCCATGCACTTAGACTCGAGGACTCTTCTTAATTATTTTAGAAAAAAATTGAATTAAAAGTTATTTTAAAAAGTCGTTAAATAATTCTATGCACAAAGAAAGAAAAAATTCCAAAAAAAAAATCAAAATAAGTTTGAATTTGAGGGGACTCTTCTTCTTCTTGATTACTTTACAAAAAAATATTGTAAGAAAAATTAAATTTAAATAATTTTAAGAAAAAATTATTAGTTGTTTAGAATCTATGCACAAAAAAATAAATTTTGAAAAATTTTCTCCACTAAAAAGGTTAAAAAATTGAAGTATGCTTTTATGATTTTAGGAAGTCGTCTGTATCCAAATATATCAGAAATTAGCAAAAAATATTTTAGAAAGCTTTGTTCCTTTTAGGGATATTTCCTCCCATGCATATAAAGGAAAAAAACTCAAAATAAATTTTGTAAGACTATTCCTAATTATTTTAGAAAAAAATTGAATTTATATTGTTTTAGGAAAAGATTATTGGATGTTTAGAGCCCATATATACACAAAAAAAAATGAATTAAAAAAAATCTCCATGCACACGAAGGGACTCTACTTAATTATTTAGAGAAAATTCTAATTTAAAGTTATTGTAGAAAGTGTTTAAATAATTCCATGTACATGAAAGGATACATTTTCAAAAAAAAAAAATTTCAAAACAAGTTCAAATTTAAGTGGAATTCTTCTTAATTATTTTAAAAAAATATTGACAGTTTAAAGTCAACGTACCAAAAAAATAAATTTAATAAATTTTTTTCTACTAGAGGAAAAAAATTCTTTCAAGAATATTTCCTTCATCCACAAATTACATATTCTTTTATTATATAACTTGATATTTATAATTTCATTATCCTCCTAGGTGTCATATGTACTCCATTAAATACTCCTAATAGAATAATAGATGCACTATAAAGCTATCAAATAACTTCTTACCATATAGGGATCTAAAGACTAAGATCTTTTTCCACAAATATTTTTTGTGTTACTCTATGGTTAACTAAAATGACTATAAATTTAGACCACTAAAAATTTTGTGCATCATAAGTCTATTGAAGTAGATTTTTTTTTTTAAATGAAGTAATTATTTCAATTACATTAATAATATTATATTCCAAAAAAGTGTATTTATGCATGCATGATCTTCTAGCTCTATCCCCACTTATATCAAAAATATTGCCATCTTACTATTATGATTGTTCAACCAAGTCCTTAGAATATATTTATATGTGTGTGTGTGTAAAAATTATTTTCTTGATGAGGATACATATATAATAATGCATACTTGAAATTATATGATGACAATATATGTTGGTTTCTCAACAAAAATTGAATATAGTTGTTGACTTTTGGAATGTATACCATATATGCTATTTAAGAAACCAATGATTTGAAGGATAGATATTAAAATAACCATGCTTAAATTTTGTTTTACAAATTGATTTTAAAACTATGAATAATATAATTAGATTCTAACTCTGGGTTCACAATCATATTAGACAATAGAGTATATTCCATGCTTGTCCTTTTTTTTAGGTAGAATGCTTGTTATTTTTAAAATTTCTTAGCATGATCTACATGCTATGAGTAAATGATGTTCAGTTCTCCGAGCAAAATCTTGAATTGACATGATGGACTATCAATAGTAATAAATCATCTGCAATATAACTTATAGGTTCTCTGTTGTTGAACTTAATAAATTCATGAGTCAGACTTAAGCCATGTCTCCGAATGATTCGGATCTAATTGATCAACTCAATAACTCATGAATGTTAAAACAAATAATAAATATAAAGTTAAGCTGCTAAAATTTATGCCAATAGATATATCACCTAGAAATCACAAAAAATGGTCTTTTTGAAAATTTTGTGTGCTTCACTATTGATTATGCATGGAAATATATGTAGCTATGCAGTATAGCAATCAAAACACTAGAAGATTCCGTGGAATCAAAATTTTAGAAATATAAAAATAAAAAAATAGTATGAATAATACATTCTTGATGCATTAAGTCCAAATTATTCAAAAATGAAGTTAATTAACTAAGGCAAATTTTTGTTCAACTTTGACAGATCATTTGAGTCATAATTGATCTACTTGAGTTGATGTTTCTTTACTTGCGAATTGGAGGTTAGCTTCATGGTTGCACCTTTTCTAAATATATCCATCCATCCAAGTCATATTAAAACTTGATTCTAAGCTTAAAAAATAACTTGACCAAGCCAAATCATGAATTAACTCACTGATCAGTTTTCCAACCTTGCTTGGTAAAATTTGTTAGGCTAAAGAAAAAGTCTAGGTGAGCTTTTCTTTCCACTTTAAACCAAGAAGCATGGAGTGACTGGGATGGATTGCACAGTCCACTAAAAATATTTTAATCAGTCAAGCAATTGCTTATAATTAAGAATTTCCTACAACTAAGGTTATGGAGGATCAACACTCCTTCTAAACTTAAACTAATGTTCTATTTGTGCATCTACTCTTCTCCTCTTCTCTATATATATATATACTAATCCCAATTCTCATAGGTTAATTTATTTGGAAGATTCAATACTCACATGCTCTCCACCCCAACAACATGGCTTGATGGATTTCCTCTTGCGAACTCTTACGTATCCTGCTAAGATGAACTCAACCCACCACCCTCTGGCTTTACGCATGAAGTGCACATGTACACATATCAAGACAAGAGCCAGTAGTACCCCATAAACCACCACTTTCTCACTGCCAAAAAATAAAAATAAAAAAAAGGATCGGCGCATGGTAGGTTCCTTTATTGCCACCTTTTCTCCTACTCTATCAACCAGTCTGTCTCAAAAAGCATCATGAACATAAACATACATACATATATACACACACATGCATGCATGCATGTATATATGTATGCATGTATGTATAGAAAGAGAGAGAGAGATTGGTGTTGAGCCTTGTAGTGAAGTAGAAGAGGCATGTTACCTTCCTCGGTGGCCGTAGTAAAAAGCTAGGGGGCACAACTGCACAAGCATTGCATCCCCTTAAATTTGGTAGCTGACAATTACCCCCACCCATGTCATGTATGAAAGAGAGCAAAGCACACTTCACGTCCGATCACGAGCTGTAGTAGTTAGAAAAAAATACATACTTTGTCGCCATAAAATAAGGTTGAGGCTTTTGACGTATGTGCATATGCCACTGTGTGAGCTCTAAAACAACCAAATAATTTCTGTACAATGATGGAGATTTTGAGAGGACACTATACGTGTCTCTCTGTCTCCCCTTCTTTATTCATGAACCCTCCCTTTGGGTGGCCGTTGGGGCCATGGCACTTAAAGAATCAGCGATACCAAGGCCTTTTGTTCCCATTGTGGCCGATGCTCTCCTCACCCAAGGCTTGAGGGGCGGATCCCACACCATAATTGTGTACTTTCCCGCCACGTTAAAGCCGGTGTACAGTGGGCAAGGCAGGGTGTGCTGCTGGCATGCAATGACCCTAGACGCTGTCCCACGCATAAAACAGTAGGATCCACTGTTCCCCTGTGCTCGTATCCTCCTCTTGCATCTAATGATCCTATCTTTTTACATGAGGTTATTTGCTTCATTTCAGGGTGATCGATCTGATATTTAGTATGTGCCATGTGTGTGGTGAGTTGTGATACTGTCTCCACTTATTTCTTTAGCTGATGAGGATCCAAATCTTAAAATATGATGTCTTTTTGCTAGTGTCGCTGTAGACTCTCGGTTTGAGTTGGAGCGGTTGGAGTAAACCACAATCTGATGAGAGCGACGGTTGTCGGATCTGCAATAAAAAAATTTTTGACGGAGAACGACTCTAATGAAGATCCTCCAACACTTAAGTCGGTAATTCGAAACAAAGGAAAAAAGATGCGTGAGAGTTTTTTTTATCTTACATACCTCTAAGGATCCTCCAATTACCTTTATTTATAGACGAAGATCGGAGCTATTCAGGCCATTAGATGTGCTCTTTCTCCAATTTTTCTGGATCTGGTATCGTCAATTCCCAATAGCCCAACTCGACAAATATGTAGGTGTCTTCGGTCAAACATCCTCCGGACCGGTGACCGAAGCAAAATTAGCCGAGATGGAGGTCGACGGATGGCACTCAGGTCGGTGGCCGACCCTCAGTTCTGAGCAAATGGAGGGCTGCGGCAGGATCATTGGGTTGAGGGATGCTCTTTAGGTCGGTCGTCTCTTCAAATTGAGGACCCGACTTTCTTGCACATCGATTCTTCGTGAGGGGAGAGCCCTATCAATTTACACATTTATAAATTAAAGCTGATTTAAGCATTATATTATGCATATTGGACTCATGGGGCACATACTAGGAAGCCCTGATCAGTAGTATAAGCTAAGTATCGCGGATGCGAACCTTATCTTTGGATTGGAAGAAGGTTGCCACCATTATCCATCGGGAATACAAAATTTTTATCGAGTCACTTGGCATTTAACTTGTCTCGAGCAGCATACAAAGTTACCTGGAAATTTGCAAATCTCAAGACAATCAACGCAGATCCAGTGGTGGGATGTGTAGCATACGTAATGATCATTAACTTGCGATTTTTTTTTTGTTTGGCTGGTATAATTATCTAGTTTTCCCCCTACAAATATCTGAAAGCCAAGGCTATGCTCTTTTCATAATTGATCATAGGTGGTTCCCACTTCATAATTTCAGCAAACAACAGATAAATCTAGAAAAGTAAAAGAGATGCAAAGACTATTCTCAAGCAACTGTTCCTTTACTTGCAAGACGCGATAATTATTTTGACCGTACAGTAGTCGAAGCAGTAATCATCAAAGCAATTTGACTTGCTACAATCCTTTGAAGGAAAGCTTCCAATATAGGTCTGTTCAATTTATATAAATCCAAAATATGAACAATTTTAATCTCTCCCTATATATCCCGATGCAAGACAACAACTCACTACATGACCGTTGACACCTGACCTGAACCCCCATGGGCAAATCTAGATAATAGATGCAGGCTTTGCATGCCCATCAACAATCCATATACAAGACTCTAAGGCACCTTGTTTGTCCAATGACCAAAGGTACAACAATATTATAAGCTCCAAAACACAGTTCTAAGCTCAAAACTCATCCTATTTAAATATTAATCAAACTGTTGAACTAGTGGCATAAATCTCAAAATAAGAAGATAGAGCTCTAGATGATCAGAGCCTAGTCCTAGCCTTTGAAACATAGGGTGTTGGCTTTAGGGATAATATATATTTCAGCATCCTTGTACCCCTGCGGTGAAGCTTGTGCATTATTGGTGGAATATAGAGGCCTAGCCCTTGGTAGTTGCCGAAGAATCGGAGCACTGATGCATTTTTTTATAGGTAATAAAAACTCTAAACCTGGGGGTCGTTGCTTGGCTCTGCGCCCCGATTCTAATCCACGGCACAGCGCTGTCTCTCGGTGGCCAGCCAAGCGCGCAAGGGCGAGCGCCCTTCGAGATTGACGCGTTGCAGCGTGGCTGGATGCCCGGTCCCTTGCCGGAGAAAAAGAGGCCAAAGTGTGATGCCTATGGCTTAAAAAAATAGAAGGGGGGGGGGGGGAGAGAAAGAGCTACGAAATCCAGGCATTGGAAGGAGGGACTAAAGTGAGGGGGAGGCTAAAAAAAAAAAAGAGAGAGGGAGGAGGTGAGCTCTTGGATAGATAAATCAAAAGGCAAAAAAAGAGTTTGCTTGGCACCTATCAATGGCATGTGGGCTAGCCTTTGTTTAATTGCTCCTTGTGCCTGCCACTTGTCTAATTCTAGTAGTTTTCGCGACGACACGTTTCGCAATACCAGTGGATTGTTCGTGTACGTAAAATCTTATCTTGACATGATGAATTTGGCCTATAAAATGTAAGGTTAGTTATGGACGCATATATATGTCGCCTTGCATGCACGAGGGCTAAGTATCAATGTTAGTCTTTGATATGCATAGCAAAGATATATGATTTTTAATATGTTGAAGGACAAATAAGGCATTGAACAGCTTTACGAACCTACGTATGAGTAGCTTTATAAATTAGATTGCATCCAAAATATTGTTGTGCAAACTTATATACGATATTTAGAATTCCTTACTTCTTATTTCCAATCATCATATTCTCTGAATTACTGAAAAAATTTCAGTTATTCTCTAGAAATAAGTTGATCCAAAATTATTTTCAATTATTCTCAAATTGTACATGAATCTTTTAATTTGTTCATAATTATTTATAACTAATTTAAAAAAAAATCTTATGTGTACATATTAATGATGTCATAATTGTTCCTAGCAATAAATTTTTTTTCTTTTCTATTATTTATTATCATATATCTCCATATTTATTTTTAACAAGATAAATTCGAATATATTTTTAAATGCCCGTATATACTTCAGTTTATTATTTTATCCAAATTCTTGAACTTTTGATAAATTTTCAGAGTCTTCCCAAATTTTGAATCATTACGTGTCACGAAGTCATTCCGAAACGCCGAATTTATGGCCGCACAGATTTCTAGAACTCAATGAAATTTCTGCCTACGGGTAGAAGCCAAGTTAAGGTGCAGCTCTTCCTCCCTAATCTAGAGTAACATGTCATGTCTCATCCTGTCATTGTACAATGCATTTTGGGTTTGACACAAATAGTAGTATATTTTGAACATTTGTGGTAAAACATTTCTCTGTGTAGTCTTTAATTCACTAGCACTGTCGTAGCAAACTAACCTGCATGCAAGTTACTCAAATCATGAAAGTTCTTTACAAAGTTGGTACGGTGAAAAGGCATATATGCCCCACTGCGGTGGAACGGATTTGATTTTTTACTAAACGATCTGGGTTCGAATATCGATAGATGTGGGGATTACGATTAAATATCAGACTTAAATGATTTATGAAGATTAAGAGCATCATACTCATTCAATCTCGAAGTCTCTCCTGTGATGGTCCAGAGGGAGTTGCTACGTCAATCATCCTTTCTCATTTATTTTTTTTATCAAATATATATATATATATATAATCAAAAATATTAAAATTATAATATTTTAGATAAATAACAGTGGAACATTACAACCATCACCTATTTATGAGGTAGAAAGCCATGAGCTGGGATAAAAGTTGCCCATAATGCAATAAAATTTGGATACTGACCATAATTTCTCTCTCTTAAGATATGAAGAGAGCTCTATACGTTTGATAAGTAGTATCAAAATTTAAGTTTTAATTTTTATATAAAAAAATGATTGATCTTCTTTTATATATCATCTCTGCACAATTCTCTAAGTACTCTAAATCTTTTCATTCATTTATCTATATAGATCTCAAAGTAATCATCATTGTATGATCTAAAGATAAATTCATAAAAAAAATTAAATTTTTTTTTCATGCAAGATATATAATTTTGTCCCATACTAACAACTCTGGATACTTAAGTCAACTCTACAGTGGCATCTTTTATTTTTTTCAACCTAATGTTAATTTAATATTATTTATATATATATTTGAAAGATTAAATTTTTATTTTAGGAGTATGTTATTATAGGACAAATCCAAACAACTATTATTTGTGTGATAGATAGAAAAGGACTAGAGATATGTAGTGACAAGATTTGTATATGAAAAAATCATAAGCAATTAAGCACTCATAAAGACCATTGACTTTACCCCAACAGGCCCCAACATCCTCTCATTACGCAGCAGTACAGGCTCTTTATTTTGCGTATACGAATGGCATGGCTAAATTGCACTTTTCTCCATGCCAACCATCTTTGTGTTGGTTCTATTATTGTTGATGCAACTATTACAACTCATAATGGCAGTGTTCCCTCAAATGGCAGTGATATTCATTGGACATCTTTATTAGATGTGCTGAATGATTCTTTTGAGGGCCCATTCAGATGTCTAGATATTGCCATCGGAATCTCTTGCTTTATTATTAATCATGTCCATCTTCCATTGTACTTAACCCATCATGTTGTTAGTTGCTTATCTAACTAGGAATTGGGATTTTTAATCCCAACATTTTGGTTATCCCGATAAGTGACTCAAACCAAGATCTCAACCATTACAATTAGCAGGGAGATTTGGAGAAAACTAAAATTTTCCAAGATCTTAACCAATATTTTAGGGTTGAGATATCAATACGAGAAAGATTCATCAATATGAATACATCATATTGGCCATAGTCTTGAATTTTATCGGTTGATATTGGCCAAGATAATAAGGCTAAGATTTTGATGCTAATACAGATATAGATCTTGGTCAAGATAAACACCATGATTGGAGACATATAAATATTTTTCTAGCATATTGTATCCAAATTATGCTCATACTTTTATCTTCTTTACCAATTATTTTCTTGACAATTGATAATTTATTTATATATTTTACAAGATGGCTATTGTCCTATCACAGTCGGCCTTTCACCTTCTCTTTAGCAACCATGGAATTGATATATCTATCCAATTAGAGTGAAGCTAGGAGTTTTGAGTTCAGATTGTATCCTTTGCATGAAAATATGATTTATTGGTGCAGAATTCCGCCAACGCCGGAAAAGCTGGAGTCGACGGGATCGCGTCCACCGTCGGGACCTGCAAGAGAAGTCTAAACCGGAGTTGGGGGTGCTCCGGCAAGACCCTCCGATGCTCAAGTCAGTATTCTACCTCAACAGAAATGGAGCATTCGAATGAGATTTTAGCAGAGTTTCGAAATAGAGTTTTTGAGCTTAGGGAAGAACATATATGGGGGTCTCCTTTTTATAGACGGAGAGCGTAACTGATTGACAGCGACATCTGTAACCGCCTGGTAGTAGGCCGTTCGGGACCACGCAGAATTTGTTACGGAGAGTAGTGGCGTCAGGGGGCCGTTCAGGGCCACGTGAAATTTGTTATGGAGAGTGGAGTGGTATCTGTTGTTGCGACTTGCCAGAGAGTAGTGGGACCACGTGAAATTTGTTACAGAGAGTGGAGTGGGGTAGTGGCCATTGTCGTGACTTGTCAGAGAGTTCGGGCCTGATGGCTGAAGCTCGGCTGGGACGTCTGACGGAGCGAAATGGCTCTCTGTCTCTGTAATCTAAGAGAAGCTCGGATGTTTTCGAGGTTGCTGACGAATCCACTGTTGTCGGGTGCCTTGGGCGCTGATTGGGCATTGATATTGCAAATGGAAGTCATTTGCTGTAGAAGCTCGGATGGAGACTTTCTGTTGGAGAAGTTCGGTAAGAGTCCGATTACTAGAGGAGTCCGTCTGGAGTTTGCCTGATGTAGAATCTCGTCTGAGGACTGTCTATCGGAGAAGTCCGATTTCATGAGGAATCCGATAAAGGGTTGACCGACAGTGGGGTTCAGATGGCATTGTGGAGGTTCGTCCGCTGGAGGAGTCTTGAGGACACTGTTGAAGGTCGAACATTGGAGGAGTTCGGTATTCAATTCTGTTATAGAAGTTCAGACGGAGTCCGGCTCTCGTAAGAGTCTGGATGAAGTCCGCTTATTGTAGAAGCTCGACCGAAGATCAGTTATCGTGAGAGCTCGGATGGAGATTTCTTGTTGTAGAAGCTCGGAGTAGAGATTCGGCTGGTGGAGCCTGTCTCGTTGTAGAAGTTCATCTGTGATCCATCCACTGTAGAAGTTTGGCTGGGATCTGGCTCTTGTAGGAGCTCGGATGAAATTCGGAAGGCGGTCGACCACCGTAGAAATTTGGATGGAGTCTGGTTACTATAGAAATCCTGTTGTCAGAGAAGTTCGGACATTGACGAAGTCCGAAAGAAGTTCGGAGTAAAGTCGTCCGTGGCCGGAAGAAGTCTGGAAGAGATTCGGAGAATAGTCGATCACTATAGAAAATCGACTGATAGTGAAGCTCGAAAAGCGCTTGGAGCAGCCCGGTAGATGAATGGAGGAGCTCATTATCGGAGAAATCTGAATGGTATTATGGATACCAATAACTTTGCCTTAAATAAAAGTTTCTTTCATATTCGTATATCTTTTCTTTTGGCACGAGCTTGTAACGACAGGAAGTAGCTCCTTCAGACAATCGAAATTAAGCATGTCAGGAACAGGAGAAAAACCTCGTCTTGATACGAACGAAAGCCCGATTATTTAGAGACCGGATGGGGGGAGAAGCTCTTGCAACGGCCCTTATGTGCCCCCACAGCCATGTTAGGAATAGGAGGAGAACCTCGTCCTAACATAAGCAAGGTCGAAGACCCGATTATTTAGAGACCGGATGGGGGGAGAGGTCCTTGCAACGGCCTTTATATGCCCCCACAGTCATGTTAGGAACAGGAGGAGAACCTCATCCTAACATGAGCAAAATCGAAGGTCCGATTATTTAGAGACCGGATGGGGGGAGAGGCCCTTGCAACGGTCCTTATGTGCCCCCACAGCCATGTTAGGAACAGGAGGAGAACCTCGTCCTAACATGAGCAAAGTCGAAGGTCTAGTTATTTAGAGACCGGATGGGGGGAGAGACCCTTGCAACGGTCCTTATACGCCCCCACAGTCCTGTTAGGAAAAGGAGGAGAACTTCATCCTAACATGAGCAAAATCGAAGGCCCGATTATTTAGAGACCGGATGAGGGAAGAGGCCCTTGCAACGGCCCTTATGTGCCCCCGCAGTCCAAACATGAGCTGAAATTGACTGTGTCAATAACAGGAGGAGAACCTCATCCTGACACAAATGAAAACCTGGTCGATCAAGATCGGATGAGGAGGGAAGTCTCTTCAACGGCTCCTCTACACCCCTACAACCCCGTTAAGAGCAGAGAAAAAATCCTTACTCGAACACAAAAAAAAAGGGGGAAAGAGAAAAGGGGAAAGTGACGAGCTACGCCGGTGATAAGAGAAAAATAAACTACATCAAAGACACAAGGAACCTCGTCTCAACGAGGAAGGGGACCATTGTCAAAAACCCTCAGTCTCTAAGAGGGAACCCGACACTGGTAGGAGAAAATTGACTTTCTCAAGGTAACGAGAAGTTCGGGCCTCCAAGCTCGAGCACCGGGAGAAAGCGTCAAACTCGAGTGGCCTCGAAAAGACCTTCGATCAGGAACAAAAAAGGATAAATCAACACGGCAACGATCAGGAACCTTCAAACAATGTCAACATCGAACAAGACAAAAGACGAAAGAAGCTCGGTAAACAACAACTCAAAGCAAGACAAGGTAATGAGAAAATTCCTTCTCATTTCATTAGTAAAATGTGCATTACAAAGCCTTTGAAGGCCAAAAAAGAAAAACGACAAGAAAAGAAAAGAATGCATGGAAGAACAAAAGGTAAAAGAAGCTCTAAGGAAGCTCGGCTTCTTCCGACTTCGATCTCTCGATTCCAGTCATTGTCAGAGATTGCTTTAAGTTTTCGACTTCTTCTTCCAGTTCCTTCTTTCTTAAAAGTATATTCCGGTACATCTGGTGGAATCGTCGGCTTTTGCTCTCTGACTCCCGAAGCCTTTTCCTCAGAACCTCGGATTCTGCCTCGGCATCCTTGACCGCCTGCTGCTCATAGGCCAGCTGAATCTTCAGCCGCTGCAGTTCGGCCTTCTCCTGCCCAAGGGCCACGGACAGTTCTTCCATGGCCCCCTCAAGGAGCGGAGATCGTAGGAGCCTTGTGCAGAGACGGCCTGGACTCTCTCAGACAACTACCTCTGAAGGCGGGCAACTTCTTCGGTCGCCGTCTTGAGCTTCTTTCGGTAGTCGTCTATTTGCCCGCACCATCCGACTCGGTAGGCGTTGTAGTTCGCCTCGGCGTCCTGCAGCTGCTTCTGAAGATCGAAGAATTTCTTTGACCAGTCTCGATCGTGGTCGGCCTGAGTTGCAAGCCAAGATGAGCTCCCTTCCAACTGGCCAATCTTCTCCCGTGCAGCCGCCAGCTCGACTTCAAGGGAGCTGATCTTGGAAGCCTGAGTCCAAGATCGGTCGCTGGCACGTTTTCGGAGTTTCTTAAGCTCTGTCACGAAGTCAGCCTTCCTCCGGGTGTAGTCCATAAAATCTTTTTTGTGGAGGTCCTGAAAGCGAGTAGCCTCCGCAGTGACTTCCGAATGGCTCTTTCTCAGCCAGTGAAGTTCGTCATCCAGCTTCTCCGGCATCGATGGAATTTTGCACCAACAGAACACGTGACGGTTGTAAATCAGCAAGAGGAGATCCGCAATCATTACTGTGCCAGATCTTGAGCAATGTTCCAGTGGAAATTCCAAAAAATTCTTTTCGGATCGCCTCGATTTGAAAAGGCTCCGGCACCAGTGCGCCAAACGCCAAAATATCTGGAAACAATCGAGTGCGAAAATCAAGGGAGGCAACTTCGGCTGTGAAAATTTTTCTGTACTTCCTTCATTCGGAACCTGAACTCAGAAGTAGGGGGATTGGTGTTGGGTATAAAAATAACCCAGCCAAAGTTCGTAAAAGGCCGACCCTTCCAGGGCTCTTCCGGCTTCCGACCTTGTGTGGTGTCTTTTCGAACTCCCCCGACCGTCTGAGCTTCCATAATACCATTCGAACTTCTCTGATAATGAGCTCCTCCATTCATCTACCGAGCTACTCCAAGCGCTTTCCGAGCTTCACTATCAGCCGATTTTCTACAGTGATCGATTATTCTCCGAATCTCTTCCAGACTTCTTCCGGCCACGGACGACTTTACTCCGAACTTCTTTCGGACTTTGTCAATGTCTGAGCTTCTCCGATAGTAGGATTTCTACAGTAATCAGACTCTATCCAAGTTTCTACAGCGGTCGACCACCTTCTGAATTTCATCCGAGCTCCTACAAGAGCCGGATCCCAACCGAACTTCTACAGTGGATGGATCACAGATGAACTTCTACAACAGGACAGGCTCCATCAGTCGGGTCTCTACTCCGAGCTTCTACAATAAGAAATCTCCATTCGAGCTTTCACGACAACTGATCTTCGACCGAGCTTCTACAATAAGCGGACTTCATCCAGACTCCTACGAGAGCCGGACTTCGTCCGAACTTCTATAACAGAATTGAATCTCAGACTCCTCCAATGTTTGACTTTCAACAGTGTCCTCAAGACTCCTCCAGTGGACGAACCTCCACAACGTCATCCGAACCCCACTGTCGGTCGACCCTCTGCCGGATTCCTCATGAAACTGGACCTCTCCGACGGATAGTCTTCAGACGAGCTTCTACATCAGGCAAACTCCAGACGGACTCCTCTAGCAATCGGACTCTTATCGGACTTCTCCAACAGAAAGTCTCCGTCCGAGCTTCTACAGCAGATGACTTTCGCCTGCAGCATCAGTGCCCAATCAGCGCCTAAGGCACCCGACAATAGTAGATTCGTCAGCAACCTCGGAAACATCCGAGCTTCTCTTAGATTACAGAAACAGAGAGCCATTTCGCTCCGTCAGACGTTCCAGCCGAGCTTCAACCGTCAGGCCCGAACTCTCTGGCAAGTCGCGACAATAGCCACTACCCCACTCTACTCTCTATAATGGATTCCCCGCGTCCCCACTACTCTCTGGCAAGTCGCGACAACAGACACCACTCCACTCTCCATAACAAACTCCATGTGGCCCTGAATGGCCTCCTGACGCCACTACTCTCCGTAACAAACTCCGCGTGGCTCCGAACGGCCCACTACCAGGTAGTTACAGATGTTGCTGTCAATCAGTTATGCTCTCCATTTATAAAAAAGGGACCCTCAGATACGTTCTTCCCTAAGCTCAAAAACTCTATCTCGAAACTCTGCTAAAATTCCATTCGAGTGCTCCATTTCTGTTGAGACAGAGTACTGACTTGAACGTCGGAGGGTCTTGCCGGAGCACCCCCAACTCCGGTTTAGACTTTTCTTACAGGTCCCGACGGTGGATGCGATTCTCTCGACTCCAGCTTCTCTGGCGTCGGCGAAATTCTGCACCAACATGATTAATTTTCTTTGGCGATATCAATTGTGAAATCGAATATTGTATGGTTTTCAAAGCACTCTAATCTCTTTTTTCCATTCACTACATAGATTACATCATGCTTTGAAAAATATGCAATATGCTATCTAATGGTTGATGTCATGCAAAAAAAAAAAAAAAAAAAAAAACTGTCCGAATCAGGGGTTGCGGTCTAAAAAGGGTTTGCTTTTTTTTTTTTTGTTTAATTTCTGCTTTAGTCTTACATAACCCTAGGCCAACGGCTAGATCTCAGACCTTGGCAGGGCAATTAAATTCCAGGCTGAACCGTGCCCCGACTAACCCTGGTTGGACCGACATCTTCCACAAAGTGGTGCAACCCCGGTCCCGCTAGCGATTTTGCCAGATCCGTTTCCCCTCTCCATCCGTTTCTCGAATCCGTTTCACCGCAAAGTTGTTCTTTTCTGTGGAATCGCAGTTCTCGGGCAACAAAACAAACAGTAACAACGGACGGCCACCAGCCCGGAACGTCACTCTGGGAGACGGAAAGAAGATCCCAGGCAAGTATTTCTTCTTCTTTCTTCTCTTCTTTGTTTTCGCTCTTTTATAATAGATGAATTAAATAGTGTTTAGATTTTCCTTTTTCTCTTCTGATTCTATCCATCTTTTTCATACCCCTTTCTTCAAAACTTTTCATTCTTAATCATGAAAAGCTGGTACTTCTTGAATTAATATACACACAACTTATCCATGTCAAGCCTTCTCTTTAAGAAGATGAAGATAAACAGCATGATCACAAGCCTAATCAGAGATATATAATTATAATTAAGTGAGAATAAAAAACCTCCTCTTTATTGCTCACAAATTATGCTAGCTCTGTAGATTATTACTCTTTTTTTTTTGTTGGTCGAGTATTTCGTTGGTTTGGTTTGACAAGGATGTGTCATATGAGAAACATGTGATCATGCTCTTGTGCTTCGCAGAGCCAATGCAGTGTACGCTTATGAACATGGGCCATTCATGTGGACTCATATTCATGTACATGTCGGATAAATCAAGCATGGGATGTGCGAGCATGTTGTAGTGTCTCCTGAGAATCTGCTTGAATCTGTCCCTTGTGGGATCCACAGAGCTTTAGCATTTCATTTTGTTGTCTTCAGTTGGTAGCTTTGCTCTTTTATGGTAATGACTAATGAGCAACATTTCTTGCGGCACTGGATTAAATAATTTTGTTCTATGGCATTCTTAGGCTTGGAACAATGCCCATATAGAACCGGTTAATAGGACTTCAATGGGACTTGGTTGGAAAAGTGTAGGTTGCCTTCCATAAAAGTTCTCTCATGTACTGCCAATTATGCTTTGCTCGCTACTAGATCATAACATTTCAGTCCATGCATGTTCATGTTCTCTGTCAGATCCACTTTGAGGGTGGAGCCTTGATATTACTTTCTTCAGTAGCAAACTGCTATGGTATATGTGCCTGACTTTTTGTCTGTGCCATCAGACCTATCCATTTCCCTCTTGAGTGTTTGTCTCATGGGATCTCCTTGTCACCTCTAATTCTAGTATCAGGAGGAATTTTTACTAGTGATTATGATTATTGTTGAGAGGATCTAGATGGTTGCTTTTCACCTGAGAGTGTATGAATATGTTCTGACATTTTGTAACTGTAATATCATGAACACAGTACTAGTGGCCAAGGTGACTTTGACTTTTGGTTTTTTGGCAAGGTCGGTGGTGATTGTAGCATGTTATTAACAAGAAGAAGCATAGATTCAGTTCTTTGAATTGTAAGGTATTGAATGGACCATCAGATTGTGACCTAAAAAGATGTTCGAGGATGACAATCATGGTGAGAATGTGTTTGGGAGCACATAGTAGGGCCAGGTTGCATGTAACCTATATGTCGCAATGGAAAACTTATTGCATATGTTTTCCTTAATTTTGCTTTCTTTTAAAAGTTCCAGCAAGCACCTTTATGAGATTAGAGCATGAAAACAATTCCATTGACAAAAAAATAGAGGGGTAGATGGAGGAAGCATGCCATCTTTCTGTTCTGAAGATTGAAAATTTTTCCTTCAATGAGCACAAAGTTTGGAAATTTTTATTAACATATGTAGGGAAAAAAAGTTAGTATGTGATAACTCTGCACGTTAAAGCAATCCTTTTTTCTAGAAATAGTAACTCATCTAGACTCAATTATAAACTTCTGAATTCCCCAATCTTCTAAAACTTGGCATAGGAAATCAAAAAATATTATAAGAATAGTTTATGAGGTTTATAATCAATTCAATTATTGTGTGTGAAACTCAAAATAATTGACTGTTTTGTGGTTCCTCCAAATAAGTGCCGCAACTTAAAAAAAGATAAAGAAGGAAAAATATTGTTACAGAACAGAAATATTCCCTTTGACATCTGTTGATTGCAACACTTAAAAAATTATCCTCTAGGACAACCATCTGGTTGCGTGGGTTTATCAAGAAAAATTATGGTTTTAAAGAAGGCCCATTTTCTTTGTAGTGTCAAAAGTTTAAATTTTCAAGCTCGCCATCGTGGGAAGCCTCCCATGCCGTTGCTCCCTCATTAAAGCAGAACAAAAATGTAGTAGTCATGATGTTGTTCAGGCTTAATGAAACTTCTATTAAAGAAAACAAAGAAGCTTCGGAATCCACCAGGAGTCAAAAAGATTTCAAAGAAAATGTTTTTAACATTTTCTATAATTCAGCAGAGTACTGTTAACTGTTTGGTGGTTTCACTAGATTAATATAATATCAACTTTATATAGATTGGAATGCATTTTTTTCTTTGTTTTTGAGAAAAATATGGATTGGAATGCTAAGTAGTGCCAAGGGTACATTTTCAATATAATCTTAATTCTTAAGATAGGGATTTATGTGGTTGTAGTGGAAATAGGAAGGACTTAGTAATGAATATCATGATGATTTATGCAAATCCGAACAGTACATATAAAGAGTAAATATTAAAAAGTTGTTTATCAACAAGGATGGAATTAGTTTGGTGAGGAGAGACCAAAGAATCGTTGCTTGGAAATAGTGTGTTGATGTGAGAGTACTTGAATAATATGCTTGAATATGATATGTATGTGAAACCAGGTTTATTAAGTCGAGCATGGTAAGATGATACAGGGCCTATTAGTCACATGCAAATTTTTAAGTTTTAGATGTTGTACTTGTATCATTCAGTGCTTGGCAGAGTATATATTTTGTGCTGCACTTGGTAGGCACCAACACAGAGATATGCAGACTTTCATATGGATGGACAAAGATGCATGAAACTACACTAATTCAATGATACCAACTCCTGTAGGCCTCGGCTTAGCACTTCTTCAGCTAAAATCAACAGGCTAGGGTTGGAAGCCTTGTTGCAGCCCTCGAGAAGCTGGTTGTAATCTATATTTCTTTGGCTTACTTAGCAGTCCTACCAAGGCATGTGATCTTTTAAAGTTATTTTTGTTTGTGATACTGATCTAGGACCATCAAAGAGATGAATCTTAATAGTTGAATTATATTAGACAGGAAAAGAAATAACAATTTCTTGGGCTAGATGGGATTTAGGTAATTAAAGTTGGAAATATGTCTGTTATACTTTAAAATTGAATAGGAATTTTGAATGTAAGTGGTTATAGTGGTGGATTTCTATGGGAATTTTATGTTGGACATGTCAGGCTACGGTTAAACCAGAGTTCTATTAAGGATTTGAAGGATTTTACGAAGCTATAGTTAAGTCACACATTTGCTGTGATTTTAAGACTTCTGACGTTGTGAATATGGCAAAATTGTTCTTTTAAGAGATTGTATGGCTGCATGGTGTTCCAAAATCGATTACTTCAGATAGGGATTCAAATTTTCTAGATCACTTTTGGCTTTGTGGAAGTGATTTGACATAAGTCAGAATTATAGCAACACTGCTCACCCTCAAACTGATGTACAAAGGTTACAAACAGAAACTTTGGGAAATTTGATACACAGCATTTGCGGAGATGAGCCTAAACAATGGGACGATGCACTTGCAAGGGCTGAGTTTGCTTCAATAGTTCAGTCCACAGTTCTACTAGTTGGTCACCCTTCTCCATTGTGTGCACAAGAGTTCCTAAACATGCACCAGACTTAGTTTAATTACCTAAAGTTCCTGGCCTGAGCATAGCAACAAATAATTTGGCAGAGCAAGTTCAATCCATTAAGGTAGAAGTAAAGAAGAAACTGGTGGAGGGCAATGCAAAATATAAGGCAGCAGGTGATAAGCATCAAAAGAATAAAGTGTAAAGAAGGGGATATGGTTATGGTCTTTCTGCAGAAGTCCCATTGGTCCCGAAACCATCAAAGAACAACCATTAACTTATTGGGCACTATGCAAACTGCAGAGTATTTGAAATATAGGAGAGATTCCTTCTGGCACCTACAATAAGCTAAGACAAAGGAATATGGTCCCTACTAAGAAGATTAATGATAATACTTATGTGGTCCATCTCCCTGAAAATATGCCCATCTCAAAGACATTTAATGTTGTCGATCCATATGAATACTATCCACCTGGAAAACCCTTCTACCCGGAGGCTAACTCGAGGACAAGTTCTTTACAGGTGGAGGGGACTGATGTAGACCAAGGATGAGTTACTTGAGAAGCAAGTCTATCTGAAACTGTTAGACCTTGGTTATGTTTTTAGTTGTTTGCTCGCATGATTTAGTATGGTAATTAAGTTAGAGTGTAAGTCTAATTATTGAAAAGTCTTAGTAAAAAAAGTTATCTTTTAAATTTTTTTGCTAGGATAGTAGTTTACAAGTCAGATAAGGTTTTCTTGTAAGAAGAGATGGATCAAGCTACTGTAAATATGCCTTGTGCTATACTGGTTAAGATAAGCCTCTTTTTTGATGAGTAAGCTGTCTTTTTGGAAATGTGCATAAAAAAAGCAAGATGATAAACACAAAGAAAAACTGGCTAGAGGTTATATGCTAACCTGGCTGCGATATCCCACCACAGACTCAAGGCATCATGTGTTGAATTCAAGGAGTTGCACTTTGAAGTTTGAAGTATTAACTGATACATGTAGATGAAAAGATATAAACTCATGCTTTATCACTTCATGTGTACTCTAATAGAAGGTCTCTCTTTTATATGTCTTTATGGGTCGATTCTAGCATAGTAAAGCAAGACATAAACAGGAAAGTTCCTCTTTCTCTTAAAGAAACAAGGGCTTACCCTTTTTTGTTATAAAGAAATAAAAGAAAGACAGAAATAAAAAAATGGAAACAACTCACACAATTCAGATTCTCGTGGAACACTACAAAAACACTTGTAACCTTCTGAAACCAATCCCTATGTTTTAACATTTTACCAGCCCAGTGTGTATATAAAATGGGACCTTTAAACAACAATGTTACCATTAATAGATTCTAAAGCTATATAAAATGAGCACAGCCAAAACTCAACCACAAACTTGCACTAATCTGAAAAAGTTAAAGTTCCTCAAGGCAATTCAAACTAAAACCAGAATATCCACTTAAGTCATAAAAAACACTCCCACATGATATAAAGTTATAATTAAATACTTTGAAAATATGTCTCTTATTTTAATGAATATCATTGGTATGTGGGGCTTCCCCAGTGGACATGTGCACATTGACTTCACATTAATAGGTAAAGCAAATTGTAACAAAAATACATTTTCGTGAAGTTGGGATCTACCTAAATACATACATATCAATATCTGTTCTTGTGTATCACACTATAGTCACCGTTTCGCTATAATACAAGGCAATACTTAAACAAAGACATTTGATACATCAATGTTTGTGGGCTTGTAGCATGTTGATGGGACCATAACACGATACATATGGCACCATGGGATACAAACTCACTGTTAGTCATTGCTTTTGTCTATGTTTCATCTCTATTTAAAGATAATCCAGTTGTCCAGAATAAAATATCGATCTTGTTAGATGCCTGATTGAACATGAACAAGAGTAGGTCCTGGAAAATTAACTAACACCAACTTCAGGTACATGCTTCTGCCAATATCCTTGATGTGTTAGGAGCATGCAAGGAATAGAAGGCTAGGATTTCATGAATGTGACTATATTTCTTTGATCATCACCATATAATTAAGAAAAATTGATGCTTTGTGCTACAGTATCTAGATGCTACTGGGACTTGCAGGCTTCTGGCTTATACTGTAATGCTAATTTTTGATTAAAAAAGAAACATGATGCTTAAACAAAGTAATTGTTTGCTTATTATGAGACTTCTGCCAATATCCTTGATGTGTTAGGAGCATGCAAGGAATAGAAGGCTAGGATTTCATGAATGTGACTATATTTCTTTGATCATCACCATATAATTAAGAAAAATTGATGCTTTGTGCTACAGTATCTAGATGCTACTGGGACTTGCAGGCTTCTGGCTTATACTGTAATGCTAATTTTTGATTAAAAAAGAAACATGATGCTTAAACAAAGTAATTGTTTGCTTATTATGAGACTTAATAATTTGGTTGAATGAGTTTATCTTTTATGATATCCAGAGGTTCTAATTGTTCACATATATGCACAAGGAGAGCCTTAGTTCTAAAGGTGGTTCACTTGATGTGGCCAGTTGGAAGGGGGTAAATAATGTGGCAGCTTTTGTTCATTGTCTTTAAATTATTGTTATGATCATCATATTGTCATTAAATATGTTTCAATGTCCAATTAATTGAGTTCTTGTTGAGTGGGAGGCCTCTTCCCTCACTTTCTAGTTGAGAGTGCATTTTTCCTTTTCATTTTTATTTTTTCCCCCTTCTTAGCTCTCTCTTATTGTACTTCTCTACATTTGATAAATTCTCTTTAGTTAACTGGTTACAATGAAGACCTTTTCCCTCATCTAACTTGAAATCACAATTAGGCCATTGTAAAGGTGATTTCTCATAAATTACAAGTTTACAGGGAAATCTTTTTATTTTCTTCTTTTTGTGCAACTTACTAGGTTCTGTGATCTTGCTAATATATACTATTCCATTCTTCTATCTTGGTAGGGACTAGCCAGAAGAATGAGTACAAGTTTTACTTCAAAATTGTTAATAGGTATGTGCTATAAAATATGTTTGGAACCATTTCCTTTAGGGTATAGTTTATGCTATGGTGGTCATCATTCATCATTATTATTGATGCTCATAATCTCAAAATCCCTTATGTTTTTATGTCATATTAATTTCCTGACTTGCTTTTAGGAAACAATGAAAAGGATTTATCATTTTAGAGGTCATCTCATTTCCTTTACATTTGTACTACAGTGATCGTTATTTGTACTACAGTGATCGCTATTTATCATTATTATTGTAGCTCATAATCTCAAAATCCTTCATTTTTTAAAATTTCTGTAATATTAATTGCTTGACATATGTTTTGGAAACAATGAAAAAAGCTTTGTTGGTGCACCTAAACGATCTCTTGCCATGTGGCAATACCAGAAAAGATCCACATTATACCGATCTGAAGGTGAAGCATAATTTCAGATCGGGTCGGGTGAATACCAACCTCATATCGATGTTCAGTTGATCTGCCCACATCTACATCTAGTTGACGTCGGAAGCATATCAGGTATTGATTGACCTCCCATAAGCAACAGTAAAATTTCTAAGCTTACTATTCTCCACATGGGTCAACCCACGATCTTTTTATAGCTGATCAATCTGTTATAACCAATGGCTAATAGACTAGGACGGTTATCCAAAACCGCCTGACAAATACGATCCTCCGAATGAGGTAGTTATCAATGGCCTAACAAACTCTATCAACGGCCTAACAAACTCCTTTACATAAAGAGAAGCAAAGGTAAGTTGGAACTTGATTTTGAAAGTAGAAACTCTGTCGAAACTTCAGTTCTCTAGTTCCTCCATTGAAAGGAACTTGAGTTCTCCTATTTCTCTCACTCCACTCTGCTCCTCTTTCTCACTACTTTTTTTTTTCCACTATCTGCTTTTGAGCTCTGGCTAATTTTACCATTGGAGGGTCCTGAATCGGAGGATCTCCCCCTTTGGCTTATGGACTTCTTTGTAGGTTCATCAATGGATCACACCATTTCGGTTCACCATCGGACTCCAACTCGGTATTGGACCGACCTTGTCAATTTCGCTCGGAGCATCGTAGCAACAAGCTTCATCATTTTAGATGTGATTGACAACCAACCTAGGTGTGCCAGCATACATGCACGTGACACATTCTAGTAGAAAGATTTATATTACTAAAGAAAGCCTATTTGGTTATATCTAATCAGTTAGTACATCGATTGCATTATTGTTTTTTATGAAGGAGATGGTACAAATGAACTTATCAATAGTTATTTCAGGAATGTTATCCTCTAAAGATGGAAAGGGTGGACAACTTATAAGCTGGTTCGATACCATGACTTCATATATTTGTTATCCAAGTAAATCATTGAGCTGTGGCCCTAAACCCTAATTAGTTGAAGCTCCCTCCAATTTTTCATCACTGTTAAGCTTCAACATCAAAGCAATAAATTTTTTTTCTTTGATAAAAAGCTTCAATTTTTCCTAACCTGCTTCTGAAGAAACTGCACAGAACTAATAACATTATGACAAGAATGTTTATGCTCTAATTTTCCCTATATTTTGCCCTAATCCTTTTCTTTTGCTTTATACATTTTCCATCAAGAATAGTTTCCATGAGGTCCAATAATGGCTCATTAATATCACTTCCTCAATCAATGATTCAAAATTGGATGTATGGAGGTGCATTGCTTGAGGGCTGGCATGATAATTGACTATTTGTATAGAGTGCCGGCAAAGAGTCCAGATGGGTTGTTATGGATAATAAACACCCATTTATGGCCTATTTCGACTTTCAAGATTATATTTTTTTTCTTTTTATTTTTTAGTGCTGTGTATTTGTGGAACTTTGATAAATGCATTGATTTTAATGCTCTAATCATCTTTTTTGATGTTTTTTGAACCTTTTTCTTGCTTATTTAATATAAATCTTCACGCTATGCAGTTAAAGATTCATTGAGAAAAAACCAACTATTAATCCTTCATAATCTCAAATTTTCATGAATGCTAATGATCTCAATTCATAACAAAGCATTCCATATTAACAAATAACAAAACTTGTTCAAGTTACAAAACTAAATCACCCGATTGGTATTGATGATACTCTATCTACTTAATTCTTTCAACCGCGATCCCATCCATAGCCAAGTACGAGTATCATATAACTCTGAAAAAGGAAAGGGAAGAAGAGGGTAAGCTTTATAGTCTAGTAAGAATTCCCACATATCAACATCGATATAATAATAAAAGAGAAAGTTTTTATGGTTGTTACTCATATAAATCTCATGCCACAAGATATTACGATTATAAAACGTGCATAACAACACATCTTTTGGTGCAATAAATCACATCAAATAATTATCTTAACTTATCGTATATCAGATCCGATAATATTTAGGCGCTCAGCTCTAGACTACCATAACCACGTTTTTGATCGATGGTGGGGCATCAACATAGTGGCTAGTCTTGTGGACTATCAAAACTATATTTCCGACTTATAGTAGGGCATCAACAAAGTGGCTAGTCTAGAGGACCACTAGTACTCAATTCTGACTACCACAACCACATTTTCAGCCTTTGGTAGGGCACCAATAAAATGGATAATTTGGAGGATCACAAGTGCTTAATCTTGAACTACCATAATCATATTTCTGACCCATGGTTGGGCATCAATACAGTGGCTAGTCCCACAGACTAGCATAGCCATATTTTTAACCTGTGATGGAGCATCAACAACATGGTTAGCCCAAAGCACCACAACCCATCATTCAGCTACATAATTCAAATTTATGCTTGTCAAGTAATTATAATTAAATATCACTCTTTTGCAAAATTTGATGCACACAAATGCTAAGTCCATCCAAATCAGGATCAGTAATATATGATACATAACTTCGTACAAAGCCATGTATACTTAACAAATGAGTATATGGTATATAGCTATTAAAAACCATATAGAACAAAATCACTGATGCACAAAATAGTTTTTATAAAAATAGGTGATCAATGTTGAGGAATTCTTATCTTTATCATTAGCCAAATCCAGATATAATGTCTATTAATGTACGTCTAGCATATCCATCTATATAATTTCAACTCATCCTCGATCAACCATAGACATAAGAAATAATAAATTATTATTAGATTTTTATTTTCAAAGTTCTAATATCCAAATTATTCTTAATCCCTAAATTTTTTGACCTTACCTAATACATTACTAATTAATTAATAAAGATTTAAAAATTTATCTTGATTTAAGATTAGAGCATAAATTCTCTTGCTCAATATCTTTTCATCCAGTTGATTGCTCCCATACATAGCTGAAACCAATAACTAAAAAAAATCACAAAGTGACTAGAATGTAGTGGAAAGATTAGGAGAGAGAAAGGACACGACTATCCTGATAATGATGCCTGGCAGCTCGAGTAGATCAAATCTTGATGACTCGACCAATTGATCATAAAGCAAAAATCCAATAAGTTCAAATCTAATATGATAAGTATTGTCAATGATGGATGTTTTACAAAAATCAGGATAGAGATCAATACAGGGGAAGATTGCTGTGATTTTAGTCTAGGAATCTCTATCAGGGTCAACTTGGAATTCGTAAGTAAAGGTCTCAGACTCGCCATTGGGTTTGGTAAATCATGTAGAGAGAGAGAAAGAAAGAAAGGAAAGAGAGTATGAGAGAAGGAAATAAGAGAGACAGGGAGTCTTTCTCTTCTTCACATTCAAAGAAAACTAGATGGCTGCCCCACAATGGCCATGGCCGGATGGGTGGTGGCCCATGGAGATGTCCATAGCAACAACGGCGGTGTCTAGCGGCTACTGATGGTGGTGATCGGGCAGAAGAAAAGAAAGAAAATAAAAATAGAGGAACCGACCATATATTGGATCAAAATAGAGAAGGGAGGCCAGTTGGCTTGCTGGTCGATATGGAGCTCTACCCATGGTCGCTGAGAGCTTGACTGGAGCTTCGACAAAGGTCTTGGGCTTGAATCACCAGTGGATTAGGTCAAGGAAACCAAAATAGGGGAGCACAAATGGAGCATCCTATTTCAACCAAATTTGATGACTTGTCGGTGACAATCCAATCGTCAGTGACAGCTAAGAACGATGGAGATAGAAACTAAAACCCTCCTACCTTAACTCTGGTGATGAATCAAGCTAGATCAATGAAAAAATCTAAAAGCTTTTGACGGAAAAACACACTTGGAATCATGACTTTAATCGAGATCGACGACGGAATATGGTGAGATGCTAGAGAAGATGCAAGGGTCCCATTTATAGATGAATTTCTAGGGTTTCAAAGGATTTCGGTATGCCCTAAGAATCCTTCATCTAATGGGATCAGGGAAGGAATCAGACTCCATCGAGAGTCCTCTCTTTTGCCCCATGTGCTAGTCGTGTGAGGTTTTGAATTTCTCTCTTTTTTTTTAAAAAAAAAAAGGCTTACACCAAAATTTTGTGCGCACTAATATTCATGCTACTTCATGGGCTGGTCAGCCTATTACAAAACTAGGCTGCTCTTTGTGGTCCATGCCTAGTTCCTGGGCCAAAAAGGCCGGATCTTATAAAAAATCTAGCATTTGCAATATTGAAAAAAGAAACTCGAGTTCCATAAGATATACTTACTCTTTGAGAACAACAATCATGATCATGAGATGAACTCAAATGTTACCAAATATATCAACTTACAATGAGATGTTACAAAGAAGTAGTTGTATATAAAGTATTTCTTATGTGGTATTATCCAAATTAACTAAATATTTACAGAAAATTAGTAATTTCATTAAATCTGAACTTTGTTAGCTATTGCAGCTAACATTGACAAAGATTGAACTTTCTATATAGTAGGCAAGCATAATCTTGATTTCGAATAAGAGGAGAAGAAAGAGGAGGAAGAGGGGATAAAAACAAAAAAAAAAGGATAAGGGGAAATTAAGAAGAGAAGGATAAGAGATTGAAAGAGAAAGGAAAGTTATAACAAAAATTCCATAGGACGAAGGAGAATGGGAAGAATTAGACGAATGGAAGAGGTACTAGAAAACAATTGAAGGGGAAAAGAGAAAAAGAAAAGACTTTAGTGAAGAGTTTTGCTTGACATTGAGTGGTGCTAAGCAGTTAGGGCTCAACTTGGTCCAACCCAGTTTGAGCAAGGTGGTCCAAGCCCATTTGGCCAAATAAGGCATGCCAAGCCCCAAAGTTTGGGCACTCAAGTTGACTGGCTGGTGACTATTTTCTAACTATGATCATGACATCAGTCTTTATGCAAATGCCAAGATTGTGACTTGTGAAAGCATGTAGACCACTACTAACATAGACCTTTGTAATATGTTAACCATGGTTTATAATTTTGAACTGGATTAGATATTAATTTTTTTGAAAATTATAAATAATAATGAAGGTCTTTTTTCCTAAAATAATTAGAAGATTTATGGTGGACCAAATTGTCACGCCCTGACCCGATGGCTTGAGTCGAGGGTGCGGCAGATGGCTGCACATCCTTAGGGTTTGATCCCATAGGACATGCAAGGCCTGCCTTTTCATTCATACATATTTACATCATTCCAAACTTAAGCAATGGTAGATAAGCAATAATCGACTTGACATAATTATTCCAAAGGAGTATAACCTCAAAATTTCACATATAAATATCCAAACAATTTATTAAAAGAAAATTAATTTAATTTCTTTTATATCCTAGGCTCCTCACAGCTTGATCCCAAGCCCTGACTATTCTGTTGCATCTGAGAAAAATAACAAGGAGGTAATGAGCTTTACGAGTCTAGTAAGTTATCAGAATCTCTAGTTTAATTAAATATTTTGTATATGAAATATAAATTTTCAGATTGCGTGATTTTTCATAAAACATACCAATGTATACATAAAACATATTATATCAATCAACATAATCCAAAATATGCATTTGGTCAAAATAATTTTCAAAACAACTAAAGGTCGACCATCCACTCTCACTCTCCTAGTGTGTCTGACTATGGCCATGATCGGCCTATGGCTAGCCTTAAAAGAAACTAAATCCTGATTACAGCATGCCATCCATCGATTATGCACTAGTGATCGTCTCACTGGAGGCTCAAAAGAAAAACTAGTTCTAATATCATATAGAGAGAGTACTCTCATTAGCATGTATCAACGATCAATCCTGTTTGATTAGGTCTGAAAGAAAAACTAGCTCTTGACCATAACATATTGTCAGTCAGCATGCGTCAATGATTGTCCCACTGAAGGTCTAAAAGAAGACTAGATCCTAAATCTATGTGATCATAGTTGGACTAGAGAGCAGTGAACCGACACATAACACATTTAATGAAAATATTTCATGTCTAAGTATATCATGTAAATTCGATCCAACATTTATAAGTATTTCATGTAGAGCATATAAAATATTTAATTGACACAATTTATCATAGCATTAGATAAATTTAGAAATCAAATCACATGTATAATAAAACATACTAGGGGTAAAAGTAACTTATAAATTTTCATCTTAGAATTTCGTGAAACTTTACCAACCAGGAATATTAACCAAAATCTAAAATAATTTGAATACCTTATTAGACTTCCAAAATGCAGTAGATAGCTTGATTTATCTTAAGTTCTAATTTGCACCATTGAATTCGGTTTGACATCTAGGGGTCTCGACCAACCCTAGAATCTAATAATTATCGAATACAAGTATTTTAAATGGAGTTGATGGTTATTTGTATGCAAGGATTTGGTCGCAATCATGCTTTCTCACTATTCGCATCTGCGAATTTCACTTGATCAAATTAAAATCTCTAGGTCAGATCTAATTTCAGAAATTAAAGAAAAATTAGATATTTAGGCTTGATTTGGATGAATCAATTGAAATAGAAAGAAGAGAGATACTAGATCTAGGCTAATTGGGTTACTTAGGCTTGTTCCGCTTGGTTTAGGTCTAATTAGGGGCAATGGATTTTCTTCTCTCTCTCTCTCTCTCTCTTTTCCTTTCTTTTTAATTCTTTCTTTTTCTTCTTCTCTTTCTTCCTCTTTTCCCATGTCGAACCAAGGATTTCCTTGAAGCTTTCTAAGGGAGAGTAGAGGGGAGAAGGAGAGGTGGGGTTGGCGGTGTTGGTGCGGCCAGAGTGTCGATGGCTAGAAGCAATGGTCTGGCCATGCACAAGGGAGCTGAGAGAAGGAAAAGGGGCGCTGCCCCTTGCTGCCAAGGCCGTGGCACTCAAGGCCAAAAAGAAGAGAAGGGAAGGAGAAGAGCTTACTGGAGGTGGTGGTGGCATAGGTCGCAGTTGGCATTGCCGATTCCTAGCAGCCAAATAAACCCAGAATAGGGCATTTTGAGACAAAAAGGGGGGCTTTAGGTGATTGAGCTTGGTTCTGGCAATGGATGGCTACCGATGGTGAGGAAGAAGAGAGAGAGGCAGAGAGGGCCTCAGTGGTGGCTTGATTATAAAGGGAGGAGGTTTAAATAGAATGGGATTCGGAGGGATAGACATGGCCTAATGGTGGATAAGGCCAGCTGCTTGCCAGGTGTAACCACCCCCAACGGCCAATGGTCATTGCATATTGGCCCCCGACACCCTCTCTGGCCGTTCGCACAGCCTTATCTCTTCCCACGATGAGGTATCAGGTGGAGGATCAAGCTTCTCTTGCTCTGATCATATATATATATATATATATATATATATATATATATATATATATATATATATATATATATATATATATATATATATATATGCTTGAATTTTTAAACTAAAGTCGACAAGGCTTGACGACTTCAGCCCAAAACAGGCCCAGTTAGGCTTGGCTTCGCACAAACACTCCTTAAAGAAAGTTTACCATATTATAAGCACCATTAAATTATCAAGACGATACCTGATCAGCTTCTAAAATTAATCTTGAAATATTACTTAAAAATGCCATGGGAATTAGCTGAGAAAGGTGAGGACATTTTATATGATATTTACTTGGCCCGAAAACTTCCTGCATGAAGGCTTAATTAGAGGCAAACCAAATTTCATAATATAATGTGGAAGCAATTAATTAAACTAGATAGTTTTCCTATTAGGCTTGGACGTTTACTCTCTATAGTCTATTGTTTGAGTAGAATAAGCATGTTTGATTATTGACTCAATTTACTGAGAATTACATTGGCTATATAACCAAATAATTCAATAGACTGCACATGACATTGAGAGTTATGATGATATGACTGAGGAACATCTATTTCAGAACATTTTTGCTTCTCATTTTGGGCAGCTAACAATAATTTTTCTATGGATGTCTAGAAATCTATTTCATAAAGCTGGACAAGAAAATTTTGAGTCATCGATAAAGGACCCTTTACATGTAAGACCTATTGCTCTTGCAATTTAGGATGCTCATTTTGGTCAACCAGTTGTAGAAGCCTCTGCTCGAGGGTGTGTTATCGGCCTAGTGAATATCACTTATTCCAGGTTTATCAATTGAGGGCTCTCTCGAGCTATGGTGATAGGATGGTGGCATATATTATTTGCTCCTCATTATGGGATCACGTTAAACTGTACAGAATGTGGCATTCACTTAAGTTCAATAATGCAATGGTTTGTTTTACCTGATCCAAATCAATGTTGCAATCTTGTCGCCACATCCTTAAAATGGGATCAAAATGAACATCAAATTGGATTTGGTCCTCAACTCCTCATGTTGGATCTGAAAACTTTTTGGTTCATTACTGTATGCATGTGGGTCCTAACCCTCCATTTATTAACTATAACCTATATTATGCCTTCATTTTTTTTCATCTCTATGCCATTAAGCAGCCAGAATTAGATCCTACAATAGAACTTCCTACCCCTTCCTCCCCCCTCACCCCACAAACCAACCAAAAAAAAGAACAACTCCAAAGGGGAAAAAACCAGCAATAGATTTTTATTTTTATTGTTTTAATATGTGGTGTAAGGCCTGGGTTTGGACATCTAATTCCTAGACTCTTTCAATTCCTACAAGAGTAGTAGGTGGTGGTTGTGGAGGTGGAATTTGGACTTGGATCTTAGTTGAAATGTTGACTATGGTGGTGGGAGGCAAGAGTATGCTTGCTCATTTCCTCTCTTTATGGAACTTTCCTTTATATTTTAATTATCCACTGGTGTCAATGTCTAGTCTTCAATTTCCTAATAAGACATGGTGGGGATTGGGGACTGAACCCTGCTCGGTTCACTTGGACTTGTGTCAATATTTGCAAGAATGGAGCGTTTAGTAATATAGATGCAAGGCCTTGAGAGATAGAGTAGATGATTATGGAGGCTAGTGATGTGATTCCATCAAAGGGGAGCCTTTAATAGCTAGATGGAAGAAAGGTGATTGAAATGGAGGGGCACGAAGCAAAGGGATAAAAAGGAAGGAATTAGATTGCTAGAGAATAACAGTCAAACTAATCCGATCAGGGAGAAGAAAAGTTTTCTTCAACACACTTAAGTTAGATCTCTCAAAAGAAATTTAGAAGAAAATAGAAGAACTATGAAAGTGGGGCTTAAATCTCCTTTTCTTTCATTGATTTTCTATACACAAAAACTGAGATACATATGAGGTCTTCCTTTGCATAAGTTTGGTCAGATTTTTCTTTTTATCTTCTAGAAGGACGTCCACCATTGAATAATTTGGTCAGATTTTTCTTCTTATCTTCCTATTTTAAATAGGACTAGATCTCTAAAAAAATAATAAATATAAAAAAGCATAAAAAAATACTTAAATTTTATAAGATATAGATCTCGACTTCAATATCAACTTTGTCTTCTATCACTCTACTTAATTCTTCATGAATTGGAAGATAACCTTTGATCAAAGTCTTTCTTAAAAAGAAAAGTTTTGGTTTGACCCGTCTGTTTTGAGGCCTAAATGATGGAATTTTGGTCTAATTTAACCCTTTTAAGGGATGGCCAAAGTTATAGATCTTAAAAAGATATCCAATTTCAAAAAAAAGATCATCTCAATTAGGCATCATATGATCAAGTTATGATTTTTTGAAGTTTGGCGCATGATTCAACTTTCTGATGTGGTGGATCTTGCTCCAGAATTTTATCTAGTTGTTACTCGTAATGGCCAAAGTGGTTCACATCAAGTGCGAGGATCCTCTTGGATCACAAACGAAGCAAAGCTGCTTTGTCTTGGTACTGTTTGATGAAATATCTAAGATAATTGTGTAGGACTAATCAAGCACATTTGAAATAGATATTTTTTTTTTCCAATCATATGCTTAGGTGAAAGTGTCATATTGTTTAATCTGATCATTTCATTCAGAAATTTGAAGTGTTTTAAGTTGAATTGACGGTCAGGGCAATGAAGTTGGAGGAGATTTAATATGACCAGCTGCCTGATTCCTATGTCAGAATTTTGCAATGTTTATATTCAACAGTTAACTATTCACTGACTGTAATCTGTCTCTGTAGTCATTTGCCATGTGAATTTGCAGACTATAACCAGGTGGGCAGAACTCAAGTAGCTGCAAAGGAGATGGTTGATGAAATGCCTGAAAGGGAATCTTCATGGGAAGCAACAAATGTGCTGTGTAAGTGAAGAAACTTGGCAACCAACCATTAAGAAAACCCCAATTAAGTGGATCTGGGAAAGCTATTGAGTTGGCCCAACAAACTTCTTGACTTGTTATAGAAACTTTGGGGAAAACCAGAAAACTTGGTCCTGAAGAAGCCTGATGGGATATCTGATAGCCATCCAAGTTTAAACTGACATTTAATTTTCTGGATCAATATCATCTACAGATGTTGCCCCTTTCTATTGTAAAACCAGATCTATGTTCTGGTCCTTCCGAAACAGTTCTGATGCAGATCCATGGAGGATCCAACCTGAGCTCTGATTAATTGATGCTTGACAGCCCAAGACCTTAATGATTTTTTTTAAAAAAAAAATTAATTTGACCTTAAAAAGTTAAGAACTGCAGACTTGACTCTATTAGAAGACAACTCTTTTGTGAACATATGGTTAGTTAATTATTGTCTCTTATCTCATCCTTTGTACAAAAGTCACTCCTATTGCCTTCATAGAGCTAGGCACTGCACCTCACCTACCTTTGTTTTTTGCAAGATTTGCAGTCTTGGAGCCAGGAACTGTACTGGGCTAGTAGTGTGGCCATATGGTACGGGGCTTACGATATACTTGCTATGAAGAAGCTTACTAACATGTTTTGCATTTTTTTTTAATGTTTTATATATTTTTGTTTATGAGTATCTTTAGGCTTAGGGGTCTTTTAAATATGATTTTAATATTGTTTTATTGTTATTTTATTTCATATTGGTTCTAGGCGCGTATGATTGCTTGATAGTTGCAATTGTAAAAATAGACAATGCATAATTCTAGCTTGACAATATATGTCAAATTGATTTTGAATTATAAAATATATAACAACGTTTAGTCTCTTGTGGAGTGTCTATGCCGCTTGTAGAAATGTAGGTCTCAATCACAGTTGAGGTCTTGGACTTGACTCCACTTAGAGACCATACCTGCTTCTGCATGGGATAATCTAGGCCTCCTGGATAGCTATTTTGATACTAATACTATATTGGCCATCCCATCTGAGAGAGTCAAAATATGGAAACTTGACCTATATATTGGCTGAGGCTTTGGAGGGTAGTAGCTGCTTGAATATGAATCCAAAGAAGCTTCCTCATCACATATTCTCGTCATCATTGCATAGAACAAAAGTATTTTGTTCACAACATTATTCTCATTGGTAATTATTTGCTGGAACTTACATTGATACTGGGACTTAACATTTGCTGCAGGTTCAGAATCATATGAAAAAGCTCCAATTTTTATATATATTATGAACTCAGTATTACTACCAGAACCCTCAATTAATGCTGAGAGAAAGTCCTTAATACTACCTTTTTCTTTTTCTAACATATTATTTCATAATCCTACTTGGCAAGATCATATGGATGAAATTTCCTGTTACTGATATCCAATTTTAAGAAGGGTTTTGTTGATACATGATAAAAATTCTTGTTATGCTGCCTAGATATGTGAAAAGTAGGAGCAGTAAACAGCTCCTTTATATATTGGAGTACAAGGACACCAGTTCCTGAAAAACTGAAGAGTCAAGCAATGGGCTCCCAGTTGTTCCTTGTGGGTTGATTGCATGCAGTTTTCTCCATGATTCCTATACCCTTTTATGTGATAGAGGAGAATATTGCTTGGAAAGGTGACTGGGAACACAAGTTTGGGAAACATGTGCATCCCTTTAATTTTCAAAATGGAACCTTAATTGGAGGAAAACTTGACCCAAGCATTCATATGTGTATTTCCATTTTGTAAAATGCTATTTTTTGGTATAATATGGTTTAACAGAAGATCTTACATTCAAAAAATCAATGTTTCAGTTTCAGCTGAAACCAATCATCTTCGACTGGAACCGATCAATTTTGGTTGAGACCAAATGGAAACTGACTCCCAATTTTGTTTTTCATTTAGCTTTTTCTGAAACTAAGAGAAACTAGACAGATACACCTTTTTAAATATTTGTTTTTTTGTTTACTATCATATTTTAGTCATTTTTTTTGATTTATTCAAGTCCTTAGGCTATATGGTACCAATTTTCAATGAATTTTTCCTTGAGTTAAAGGGTGATATATAATAAATATAATATTTTGATAGGCTAAGGTCTCTAAAACAGCATTATTATAGTGCTTTACAAGGACTGTTGACAATAACTAAGACAATACAGTTTGTAAAAATACTTTTGTTTATATGTAATAGTTATAACATTTCGTAACTGCATGGATTGGTGGTGAGCTATTTCATTGTATACTCATCCTCATTAGTTTTCTTACTTACATGATGTTAATGATGGCCACTGTTGTTTATGTGGTCCATCTTGCAATGGCATGCGGTATTGAATGGTAAATTTAATTTATTGTATACTCTTATGTACTTGTCTGGTTAGTTTCTGCTTGATTGAGTGATATTCATATTTAGTTAAGAGACTAGTACATTCATATGATATATGAAAGCTCATAAGCTTAAATGTAGTTAAATTTCAGCTTGAAATTAGCTGATCTATATATAGTATGATCGCCGATAATTTAAAATGCAATCATATGCTATGAAATAACTTGTCTTGAATTTTTTTTTTCTCTATTTTTTTTTGGTTTTTCCCTGACCTTTTTGACTGAAGCTCTGAAATTTAGAGTGAAACCACCGAAACTAAAACCAAGTTTTAAAACCTAGCATAAAACAGCTTACGATCAGAAGATATGATTTTGCCATCATTTTCCTTAGGTTCATGTTAGAGAGATGCAATCTGTCATGTTTCATATCAAATCAGAAATCATTTCATTATTAGACTTGTTGCTTTCATAGACATTTCAGTTCTGTGAGTGTTTTCATTCACATACCAAGTAATGTGATGGTATGCATATGTTTGTTTGGCATCAAGAAAATTTGCTAAATTACATTTCGTTAAATGCAAGTAGAAGAGTGACCAATAGGGTCTCATGGTGTGGATGGACTCATGCTGCTGCTGTGCCCTCCTTCAGGAAAGACTATGGTATAATTGAAGAGGATCTCCGTGCTTAACCAACTACAGCACTTGCAGCTTCGGGGTTAAGAAAAAGCTTGTTCTTACAGCATCCAATTTCATTGGGATGGACTGTATGGCCATAGGTCTACCTTCATACTGATCTGAAGTCTTATTTGCATTGATCCATGTGAAATATCCAAGGTAAATTTCTGTGTTACATGATGGTGTTCCCTTTAACATAATGAGGTGTCTTGATAGATTGCATATTACAAAAATGTTGATAAAAGCTGTATATCATGATGATATCTGTATTTGTATCCATTATTTTTTCATGCAATTAATCAATCTCAGTTATGATGTATTAGTTTTGCAGATTGACAATTGTTGGCTTTGCATCAGTAACCTTCTAACTAATGCAGTGATGCTATATAGCAATACATTAAGTTGTACCTTTCCCCTTGAAACTGAGAGTTTATGCTTATGTTGTCACCTTTCATTTTTTTGGTTGCTGTTTACGGCTCTATGGTGATCCAACTTATTTATCTTGGACCAGGAAAGAAACACCAGCTAATGTGAGGTTTGAGGACCAACATCTCGGTTGTTTGAACCTAATTTATATTTGTCTTTGACGCATAAGCTTTATGATTGAAAACTTGGTTCCAGACAATTGGTGTTTTACCGAGCCACTGGAGTGGCTTACTGTCTGAATTCTTTCAGCTTCATGTGGCTGGAGATAATCCGGATTAGTTATGGTGTCATTTAAGCTTAGCCTCCCACCAACATATATGTTTTGGTGCTGGTGCAATCAAGGGTGACAGATGTTGGGCATCTTAGCTTTTTCTTGTAATTTTCCCAAAATTCTCCATTTCGTATATCTACCTGCCGGGCTATTCTCAGCTCAACAAACGGTATTATTTTGGTGTATAGTTTCATGTAAATCTCTTATAAGTTAATGATGGAAGGTGGTTTTACTGGTTAGTGGAGCTGTTGCAGGTTAATATGCTTAAATTCTTAACCATAGTCTAACATAAGCCAAAGTTTTCCTTGTGTTCATCTCCCAAATGCCGATTCTAACCAATAAGTGGTTGGCGACTATGTTGTGTGCTATTGGGTACTATAACAGATTGCAGTTCTTTTTGGGGCCTTGATCTTAGTTGAGTAAAGAGAACATCATCTTAGTAAGATGGAAACCCTGCTATTAAAGGCACCTCGGCATTGTGAGCTCTATTTTTAGTCATGGAGATGGAACATCTACTATGTTGGCCGAGAAGAGACATACATTTGATCTACCGGTATTCAGTATGTTGATGCATGTGTCCAGTAGGTAGGTGGGGGTGAGAGAGAATGTATTGGATAAGATGGTTGTGATAACATTAGACTATAGCCAGATTATTATTTTGTAGCAGTATCTGGATGAAAATTTTCGTCCTTCTCCTATATATCATCTTTAGACAATTTTGCCCCTTCATATCTATCTCAACATGGTATCTTATGCATGCCCACTAGTATTTTCATATATTAGTACTGAGTGTGTACATACATATATGTGTGTGTATATATATATATATAAAGAGAAAGTCAGATTAGAATCAGATCGATCAGATCTGAATGTAGATTTAGTCAGATCAAAGTTCTGTAATAGGGGTCTTATATCAATGGTCCAAATTATTGAATATGATTTGCTACTTTAAAATTGCTTGCACACAAAAAATTATATGATTTGGAGATCCCTAGTCTTACATCAAGTAGTCAAAAATTGAACAGTCTAAATAAAATTGAATTAGATATATTTTTTGATCACTTGATGCAGAGGTCAGGAGTTTTCAAATTATATCATATAATTTTTGATGTGTAAACAGTTTTAAGATAATAAATCATATTCAACAGTTCGGATCATCAATGCAGGATTCTCATTGTTCATTTTTGATTTGATTAGATTTGAGTCTAAATCTGATGGATCTAATCCAAATTTACTCCTATATGTATATACACATACTATCAAATCTCGCATGCTTTCTTATGTATCGCATGGATCCCTAGAATCACACTAATCTCCATGCATATGACATGTCAATGATACAGTTTTTTGGAGGACCTTTTGTGTTTTCTTTAAATCTTAACTAACTTCAATCTCTATCATACATTCTTTTTGGTTTTTGTTCTTTGAAAGAAAAAAACTCGTAGGCGGTGGGTGTCATGAGTGATCGTATGGTCAGACGCTGTGAAGAGTCTGTTGTTGGTTCAAATTCTAAACGTCACCCACTGTTGCGTGCTGCCCAACCAGTGTTTGTTTTCCTCTCTCTATCTCGATTGGTAGCACACTGATCACGTGGCCTAGACTGTACGGCCTCCTCGCCTTCTAATTCTGGTCACGCCCATATATATGATACCCTCCCGCCTCACCGTGAATGGCATGGAGCCTTTTTTTTTCCCGGAAATGGAACGGCGGACGCTGCAACCCCTCCTCCTCCTCGTCTCATTGACCGCGCTTCAGCTTTTAACTTGTCTTCTTGCAGGGAATAGTGAGTGCACCGCAAAAGAAAATGTACTAAAGATGAAAGAAAGGGAAAAAAAAAAAAAAAAGGCTAACGGCTTGGGTCGTGGGCCCACATGCATGACGTTATCCTATCCGACATCCCTATTCAGGTCCGGATAACGTTATACCGGAAGAATGGAGATTAGATTATTTTTAATAAAAAAAAGTTAAAATAAACCCAACCTTCTCCATGGGTATTAGGTGCAAGCCAGAGTTCTGCAACTAAGGAAAAAATTTCCATGTATTCGAATACTACCATTGCGACGGTTGCAGAGGATAACACATCCACCACCGTATCCAACATCACTGTTCGTGTCCGGGGGAGGATAAATCACATCCAATGATCAAGAACATAAAAATCGATTCCACAGAAACGGAGTCATGAATAATGAAATGCTTGCAACTTTACTAAGAAACCCTTGTTTAACAGAATCTCTCGATCGGTTACACTGCCAAGGGTGTACATTTTCACTGTACAGTAGCAAGAAGAAAAGAGAGACGGAAAAAAAGGTGGAGGAAAGGGGTTGGGGTTAGATATATATTGTAGGGAGAGAGAAAGAGAGAGAGTTTTAGTGTAGTTTAGAGCCAGAGAGCACCGGCTTGTTTGAGGAGTGGGACGAGGGAGCCGTTGATGTGGCACGACATCACCTTCTCGACCCCGCCCAGCAGCTTCCCTCCCACGAACACCGCCGGCACGGCCGCGTTCATCTGCGCCGCGGCGGACGTTGTCGTCGTCGACGGAGAAGGAGAAGAAGACGAGGGAGCGGAGAGGAGCTGGGCGAGGACGGCCTGGATCTCGCGGCCACCTAGCTCCTGGTCGAGCTCGTAGACGGTGGGCCCCACCCCCAGCCCCAGCAGCAGTCGCTTCACCACGTGGCACATGCAGCAGCCGCTCACACTGAACACCACCACCGCGTTCCCGCTGGCCATCCTCACCACCCTCTCGTACGGACTCCTCCCCACCACCAACACTCCCCCCTCCTCCTCTTCCCCCACCTCCACCTCCACCTCCTCCTCTTCTACCATCCTCATGTTATCCCTCTCTCAAGCTAGGAAAACAGTTCCTACTATGAAGTCGAGTGTTTGAACGTTAAGGTAGACGTTTGAGAGAGATGGAGGAAGAAGGAGAGAGTGCACTTTAGAACAGCAAGTGATATAGCCTAGTATGGGAGTGGGTCTGGCTTTTGGATGTTATCTATATAAGGGGAGAAAGGGAGTCAAAGCGACACGATTCGGTAGCCTTTTTAGGCAGGGGCCGTCTCTGGAACCCGGCAATCTCTGCACCCCACCCCGAGAGAGAGAGAGAGAAAGAGAGACGAGGGTTCTTATTTCTTTTGATTTATTAGCCGGAGGCCTAGAGGGAGCCCTTGGGTGCTGTACGGTGCCAAAACGGAAGGAGACAACGGGTTCCACATTTGGGAAACGTCCGTCACGGAAGAGCAACCGACAGCCCGACATCCATCCTCCTCCCGCCGCCGTTTGACTCTTCTTCCTCGGGACTCGAACGGAGACTCCTAACGTCGTCAAATCGCCGTCCACTACTGACGGCCCCAAGGACGACGAGGTGGGTTACTTTAAAGGTGCGGATGACCCGGCGAGGCTGCATGCGGACCGTCCGCATCTAAAAAGCCCGTACCACGGGCAATCCAGTCATTTCACCTTTCACGTGATTCGCTTTCCTCGGCCCCCGGAGCGTAACGGCCGTACACCTAAAATCGGATGGTCCCAACCATCGACCGTTGGAAGCATCTTCGACGGCGCGGATGGGTGAGCCCAAAGGGCGCAGAACAACCGGTTTCGGTCGCGAACCCAAAAGGCGTGAAACGTCACGCGAGTCGGCCCCAGGGGACCGAGTCGAGCGAGTTGACTCGGGGGTGGGGACAGGATTGGACGGGCTTGTTTGGTGGGTAGCGGCGGTCGGTCAAAGCGGGGAGGGTCAAAGATCACGCCTCTTCTCTGTTCGACGCCTCGCTGTTTGTATGCGATTCGGCGGGTGGCAACATGGACGTGATATAAAAAAACGGTCCGCCTTTCTTTTCGCGCACGCGGCTGACACCTACCGCATGCGGCTGGATCGGATGCGTTTCTTCTGTTGGTTGCTTCTCGCCGGTCTTATACTCCTCTCTCTCTCTCTCTCTCTCTCTCGCCCCCTGGGAGGGTGGAGCGTCGGAGTGCAGAAAGGCATGCACTGCTTTGAGAACTGTGTCTGGTTGGCCCTTTTGGTAGGATCTGGTTGGAACTGGAACTGTAGAAGGTTCCTTTGTGGTCTGCGCCAGGTCCTGAAAGGATGAGTGGGTGGGCTAGCTAGGTCTTGGTTGCTACTTACCATACATCCCACAGGCTGGTTAAACTAGTCTTTTTTTGGTAGAAGGTTAAACTAGTCTTTAGAAGAGATGCCATAGATCTACAAATCTTTGCACGAGAGTTTGATGCAATGATGTAACAATTTGCCATTCATACAAAGCAGATTGACACCTATCTACACGGAAACTTTTTGCAAAGACTTTTCGGCTGGTTGTGCTAGAAAGTTTATGTTAATCTATGTGTAAGGATGTGATTTATTCATCATTATAGAGGGAAAGGTGAATGTGATGCAATGCATGTGTCAGTGTGAACATGTTTAGGGAACAACTGGATGATTGTTTAAGAGTTTAGACAACGGCATCATTTTTAAAAAGGTTACCCGAATCATGGTATTTATTAGTATATTTGCATGTAATAAAGAACACTTTTGGGATAAACAATGCCATGCCTCTTGCATCATAAAGTATATAGAAATGCGGCTGGGTTTTATCATGCTTGGTTGGCATACGTACAATACTACATTGTTATGTCCACTGGTTTTACATCTAGTAACTAGCTTAATAATTTCCTCATAGAAAGGAACTCCTAGTATTTCCCTATTCTTTTTTCAAAGAATATATAGGTGTGAGGTTTAAGGCAGGGTTGGGGAAGGAGGGCAGCTGCGTGGACAACATCATCAGTTTCTACAGGAGTGGTACTCAGAAAGCGAGCATGTTGTTCATACATCAAAGCTTTTGCCCCCTCCCTTCTCTCTTTCTGTTTTCTTTTTGGTCTTCTACTCTTCATTCTACGACTTGTTGAAGTCCTAGTTTGATGCAGGAGGAGGATGGCCAGGGTTTAGATGTTACGGTTCCTGCTTCCTGGTGACAGGGGGGTTGTTTCTTGAATTAGGGTTGAGGTTGTTGTTTCCTGAATTGAGCCTTGTTATGGTTGTTATTTCTCCGGTCAGCATTATTCAGGGTTGAATTTGACCAATGAGCGATCTTGGACCATGGCATTTCAAATTCTTTGTGTTCTACCAAAAAAAAAAAAAAAAAAAAAAAATCCTTTGTGGCCTCTCTTCATATTTTTGTCAATAATTTTTTTAGTTCAAAAAAGAAAAGAAAAGAAAAGCAAGGATCTATTAAAAGAAATTATGTTAATTTTCCTTTGTTTGATTCCGTCATAATTTTCAGGTCTTCTAGTAAAGTCAATGTGATTAGCAAAAGTATTGAAAAAAATCAAAATTTTAATATTTTTGTATTTGTTATGTGTTTTATTTACGATATGGCTGCTTGCGATGTGGTTGGTGGTGGACTTGGGTTTGAACCAGTGACCCGTGACCTGCTGAGGTCATTCGGGGTTAAATAATGAATTTGGAACATTTATGCATGTGCCTAATTAATAATAGTAGTTTAGTTTTTTTTTTTTTTTGGTAGAAAATAAGAGTAGTTTACTTAAAATACTAATCAGAGGCTTGCAAACGACAAACATCTCCTCTTTTGCTTGCTCCGCTTGAACCATGGCTAGGAATTCCGGATTAGCTTGTTATACAATCTTTCAAAATGAGTTTTTGCTGACGGCTGATGCAATATCCATGCACTTCACAAATTACGTTTCATGTCAGTGGCTCCATTTCTTCTTTTTAATATTGTTGGGGGGGGAGGGGGGGGGGGCATCCACCATCCGTATCATTTTTTTTTTCTTCAGAGTACAATCAAATATCTGCAAATGATTCGATAGGACTACCTCGGACATCAAAAAGCGATAGATGGCCAAGCAGACCAACCACCCTATCGCTCTCTTTCCAACCTTCGGCTCAGTCATCGATCGATCCCATGGTCAAAACCTTCCAACCATGAGGTCGTAGGTATACCGAATCGACGGTCTGATCACTCCAAGGATCGAAGACAGAACTCTCATAAGTTGATAGGAGATAACATTCAAGTCCTAGATACAGGCATCAGTAAGAGGCCTCGACTCAACACCGACCACTGACCACTAGCTTTTCGGTCCATGTGGATACAATCCACAACCGCCTAATAACTTTGATTTGTATTATAGTAGAAAGATTCTCTATTCTAACGATCTATTAGAACGTGACCTAGTGTCCTAATGAGACTGGTATACCAGACTAAAGATTTTGACTAAATCATCTATAGCTCCATTTTTATATAAAAAGATATATTGTGGGGGGTTTAGTCCTACATCGGTTGTGAATCAGGAGTATTCTTCCTTATATGAGATGGGAGACCCTCTCTCTATCAATAGGCATCTTTTGAGCCAAAGCCTAGAGGATAAAGCCATGAGATTCGGCAGTCGCAAGCATACTAGCTATGGCCCAAAGGCCACAAGCCTATAAGCTACGGTATGCATGTGGCAAAAACGGACAATACTTTTTGTTGGGATGAGCTCTCCAACTGTATGAGCCCCAGAGTCCCTTGACCATAATAAATAGTGCTAGAGGAAGGGCCCTCCAATAAGATAGAGTCTCCCTGACTGGAGGGGCTACAGTTGTGGGGGGTTTAGTCCTGCATCATTGTGAGTCAGAGATACTCTACTCTATATGAGATGGGAGATACTCTCTCTCTCAAGAGATACCTTTTGGGCCAAAACCCAGGGGATAAAATCGTGAGACTCAGCAATTGCAAGCGTACCAGCTACAGCCTAAGGGTTATAAATCTATAAGCTACAGTATGCACATGGTCAAAGTGGACAATACTTCTTGTTGGGATGAGCCCTTCGTCCGTATCAGCCCTAGAGTCCCTTGACCATAGCAGATATCAAGGAGACCTTCAGGTATGCTCCATTAGAAAAGAAAATAGCACACCATTACTCTCTCTCTTCTGCTTTCACTCTTTTCTCTATTATTCTCAAGACTTTGGCTAACTAAACATCAGAGGGTTCCCCACCGAAAATCTCCCAATAAGTGTGGACTTTCTTTGTAGGTTTTCTTTGATGTCTTAATTTCTGGACGACATCCAACTCTAGCCACATCATTAGCAATCAGAGACTTACAGTAATAGAATTGGTGCTAGAGGAAGGACCAAGCCCATTTCAAGAGAAAAAAAAATGGTGCGGATAAGAGCACAAACTCCACCACATCTCATCGATAATTTATCTGAGGCAATCAGAGCAGTGTCGCTCTAGGGTGCATCGTAGTGCAGCCCCCTATCATGATGGATTCACAACCCCTTAATGTCCTGGATCATCATATCTAGGCTTTGACTGGCGCTGTGTAATGGCTCCAATAAGTGGTGGAGCAGTAGTAGCAATGCCTAGAGCTGGCCCCCTAGGCAGTTCCCTCCCAATGCAGTTGACAGTCTCGCTCCTAGAGCCTAGAGCCTGCCTCTCCTCGATGCCTCCATTCTGCTCCTACTTCTCCACCCCAGTCATCCTCCCATCAGAGCTTGAGGGAAGAGGATTGACAACGATACTTTTCTTCTGATGGAGCTTCGATTTTGGGCTATTCTTCCGGATCTGAAAAACCATGGCAGGAAGAGGAGCTCGAGAAGAAGGTCTAAGATATCGAGCACTGCCTTGGTGAAGTCTAGAGTGGACCTTACAGGAGTAATGATGGCCTCAACTTCAACTCCCAACCTTCTTTCTCCTAGACCACTATGAGGGAACCGGTTCTGAGCTGGTTCAAGATGCCTTAGGTGGAGCTGTATGATGGCTCCTCAAATCTTTTTGACCATCTGAAGGGTTACAGAACCCTCATGATGTTGCAGGGCTCCTCGGATGCCCTCCTTTGCCTTGCCTTCCCAACCACCTTGAGGAAATCGGTGCAGCATGGTATTCAGGACTTCAGCCTAGATCTATCTATTCATTCGAGCAACTTGGCAAGTTGTTCATTGCTTACTTTGACAGCAACCGAGCTCCATCTAAGAATTTTGACAGTCTTTTCTTTCTCTGACAAGAAGAGGAGTTGTTGCACAACTATATTGCATATTTTAACACCATCATGTTAGAGGTGCGCAACCTCGATGAATTAGTCATGATGATGGCACTCAAGTGAGGACTCTGGAATGAGCGTCTCATCTTCTCCCTCGATAAGACCTTTCCAAGGGATTATGTAGACTTGCTAGTCTGAGCCCAAAAGTACGCTCAGGTGAAAGAAGCCTGGATGACATGCAAGCAGGCCGAAGGAAAAAGGACCCCTTCCAAGAAGTGGGATCGAGAGGATTCTCGGATGACTCAGGTAGAAAGAGAATCCTCTTGACCACCGAAGAATCATTAGCCGAGGAGCCCATCTTGGCAATTCAACAACTGTTGCCTAGAAAGATGGCAATTCAAAAGAGAGGGTGAATTAGGTTCTTTAAAAATTTAAACAAAATCTGATATCTAAAATAAATATGTGTTTAAAAATAATCTAGTTTGTGTGATTATGAGGTGGAGACAATGTGCTACAGCAGAATTAATATATTAAAGGCAATAAAACAAGAATTAAAATAAATAAAACTAACAAGAAAAGCAAGAAGGCAAAGCACAATACAAATATAACTAATTTATAGTGATTCGGTGCAACCCCACACCTATATCTACTCCCTAAGAGCCTTTTGAAAATTTTACTATACTCTTTTCAATTATAGCGTGTTTGTTTTATCTGGCATCACAAATAAATTCAGTTGATTTTTCGGGATCACCAACCACAATCTATATACTGATTATTTTTCAGACTTACAAACAATCCAGTTAGTTTTATGGGCTCATCAACCAAAATCTACAATATCCGATTCCGAACTTGGACTGGCCTAATCTCAAGTTTTTTTTTCTAAAAAAATTGTAAAGAAAATAAAATATAAGATGGAAAGTTTCAGCTCAAAATAAAAATAGAAAAAGAACTCTTTGAAGTGTGGAGAAGAGGTTGATGAATTGCTCACTTGATGCTTCACTTCTCTTCTTTAATGCTTGAGAGGATATAGAAGATGATGAGGATGATCATACTTGAAAGCTCTCTCAAATCTGTACTCAAATCTTTCTCTTTCTCTCTTTTCAAATATATGCAATGAAGCTCTCACCAAAAGAAAAGTTTTTCTCTTTAGTTTCCTTTTTCTTGCTTCCTAATTTGATTCTCTACCTTTTTTTTATAGATTTGATATTGACCAAAAAATGAGTTTTGATCATTGGAAGCTTGGATTAGTCGTTGGAATGAAAAATTAGCCATTTAGAGTGTACAGAAAATTAATCGTTAGTGCTGTCGGTCGACTCTAATTTTTTAGGGGTCGACTCCAACTATCCACGAGTCGACTCGGCCATATGATCTGAAAAATTAGTTTTTTATATTTTTTGAGAGAGTCGGCTCATATTATTCATGAGTCGACTCATCTGCATGCTAGTCTTGATCCAACATTTCAGAATCGACTCCTCTTCACTGGGTCGACTCCATAATTGTCTGAACTTAATTTTTCATCTATTTTCAGTCTGTTTCGGTGCAAAGATTGGTTATTTGACTCTTGGGGTCTATTCTACTAAGTCTGAAACTTGAAAAATCATCTTTAAAATCTTTGACTTAGTTTCTCTTGAGAAAATATTTTTCATGGATGAATTTTTTAATTTAAATATCTTGAAAAATCTACATTCATTCTTGAAACATATGATTAGAATCACAAGTACTTAAAGTTTGATAATCATCAAAATCGATCATAAGATCAACAATCTCTTTCTTTTTGATCATGACAGAACTTTGAGTATATGCATAAATAATAAACATAATATATTTTAATTAAATTACCTACATAAATTATGAAGTGAGAGAATAAACACATGAATACACACTTCATGAATGCTTCATTGAAATTACACATTTGAAATCAAAATACTCATTTTATATGATTTCAAGCAAATACATGAGCATATCAATTAATTTAAGAACATTTCAAGCATTTTCAGTATATACTCATTCTAACTTTCTCTCTTTTTGATTGTATTAAAAAGTACAAGGGGAGAATTTAAAAATAATCATCAAAATCAATTCAAATCAAATATACACACATTCAATTTTTAGAAATAGATTTGAGTTCTTCCTTTTTCAAAATTAGCTTGAATTCAACTATTAAATTTAGACTTCTCTCCTTTCTTAAAAGCATAGATCCAAAAATACTTCTTAATTTCAGATTTGAGACGTAGCATATTTTTTTTTGCCAAAAGATAAAGTGATGGAATTTAAAGTGAGAGTAAGCTATTTGATACCAATTTTGAGAATTATGATATTAATTATAATAATATTTTTGAAAAATTCTATTTGATACCAATTAAAAAAAGTTCAAATTTGTTTCTTTGAAAAGCAATCAATCTAAAACTTTTTGATACCAATTCAATTCAAATAATAACTATCTAAAAAGAATTATAATTTTTTTGATCAATATAGATTTAAAAATACATCTTCTCCTTTTTGAATAAAATTAATGCATTAATCAGACTCTCAACTTTAATTACAAAAAGATTTAAGCTTCAAGGATTCAAGGAGGATAGAGCTTTTTAGAATAAAAAATTTAGGGCAACAAAGTGGAGCATAAAATATATTTGAAAACTCATCTCTTCATTTTCTTAATAAATATTAATCAATTAAAGTTAAAAATTATATCATAAATATATTAAAGAAAAATCAGAGCTAAATATAGTATCAGAGCAAAATAAATTTGAGATAAAATATTTTTTTCTTTTTGAAATCAATTGTAAAAATCTTTGATCGAAAAAATTGAATTGATTAAATTCAGATCAAAATAATAAATCACTTTAAATTGATACTAATAGTTTATTGAAAATAAATCATAAAAAGATATTTTATTTTTTTAATAAGAGCATCTCTTTCTTTTCTTAAGAAATATCAACTAATTAACTTCAGAAAAGATATGAAATTTTTTTAATTTATCTCAAATAACATTATGTCAAAATATATAGCTATGATAAAATGATATGTGAGACCAAGATATTTTTTTTTATTTTTATCAAAAAGAATAAATCAATAAAATATAAGGTCAATAGTAAGCTGTATGATACCTAGTGATTAAAATTATTTTTTTTTTAAATATTTAGATTTAAAAAAAAAGATAGCTTTCTTAAAATATTTTACTTGATATCAATTTCAAAACATTCAAGAATAGTATTTTTCAAATTCATTTTTCGATATCCATCAATTGGAACAAAAAGTATGAATGTTTATTAATAAATTATCTTTTAATATCCATCAATTGGAACAAAAAGTATGAATGTTTATTAATAAATTATCTTTTAAGATAAAAAATAATTTTTTGACATCAATTAATCTTAAAAATTTGATGATATGATCAAAATATATGTAGTTTGAATGGTTACTAAAAATGAATTAAATAATCAAATCAACAAGAATGCTCAAATAAATCCATAAGATAAGCAAAGTGTAATTATTTATCAATGATCTCTCTTTTAAGATTAATAATGATTTCTCTTATTAAGTTCAAAAATGATTATGATTTCTCATATAATTTCAAATAGTATTTTCTTCTCCTATTTTATATAATAAATGTCAAAAAATTTATTCTTCTAAATTCTCTCCTTTCATCTTTCAAAACAAACATATTTATTTTAAATATAAGCTTTGCAAGAACATATTTTTCTCTCCATTAGTTCTATAAATAAAATAAATATTCAAAATATGCACATGTACAATCATCAAATATATTATATTTTCATAAAAAATTATATTTTATTGATTTACCCAGACAAGATTATAAAAGTGATATAAACATAAAAAGCATACAGAATAAATGAAGGCTATATCCTACAGATGCCAAAAGTGGATAGCCAGGGTCACTAATGTTTTAAGAAATGAATCCTAGCATCGCAAGAGAGTGGGTTAGTATAGCTCTAAGGAGATAGTCTAGGCTGGCTAGATGGTGAGGATTGCCTAGTATCTCTGAATAACTGACCCCGTTGAACAACCCTTGCTGTAGTGATAGTCTGAATCAATCTGGCAAACTCCTCTCTGATCAAAGATAGAACTTTCAATAAATCTCATTTTGTCTGTTTTGCCTCTGAAGTATATTTTTAAAGCTCTGTACAAACTAAAGTGACGATCCTGATGGAAACTCTCTTAATAAATATATCCTCATCCAGTCTATCAGATAATCATGAGCTGCTCTCTGAATTGCTGGTCTGTGACGTGGAGCTATCTCTATCTAGACTACTAGTCTACTGGCTCCTCGGTCCTATCATCAACTATAGCATGAGTGTCATAATGTGAAGAATGTGAAACATAATCATGATGTCTCCCTTCGATATGAAGAAGGTCCTACTAATTATTCGATGTAGTAGCCCCATTTCTACACTCAGCTAGCTGGCATTGATATCCCTGATACTCTCGACATCATCTTAATCCAATATAAATTTTAAATATGTAACAGCTTGAGACAATCCGAAGTGCTCCCATTGGTCTATATATGTAGTGTGTATCTAATGCTATCAACATCCATCTCAATCTATATGCCTTTTACTTTGAAAATCATATTTATGATCATTCTGATGCTCGATCCTTTTTGCACAGGAAAACTTCTTGGAGAAGCCCTAAATTCTTAAATTTCTATATGAGACTTCTTCTTCTTTTATGCGAGTAGCTTTCGAGGTGCCATTGGAGAACAAGGACTAAAAAAATTAGATAGAAATAGAGAGGAGAATTTAAAATTTGGTGGGAGAGGGATTTAAAGTAAATTATGGTTTGAGAAAATTAAAAATAGAATGACAGAGCCTTAAGATATTTCAATTAAGAAATCCATCTCAGATGCAAGGGTCAACTCCTACTAAACATGAGTCGGCTCCTGAACCGGTGTTAACTCCAGTAAAACTAGAAGTCGGTTCCTTGCAGAACTATTTTTCCTTCTGAAATCATGAGTCAACTCACTAGGTCCAAGAGTCGACTCCTCAAAGTAGAAAATAGTTTAAGGAGTTTAGATCCAAAGAAAATTGGCTCAATTTGAATAGGGATCAATGGCAATCAAATAAATGATAAAGAAAGATATTTAAATCAATTTAGGAGATCAAGAATTAATCAATTGGGGTGTTTATAATCAATCAAATCAAAGAAGATCAAATTAAGGAGAATCTAGATGAAAGCTCTAAGGGTGAGGTTCACTAGGAGATTTTCAAATCTTTAAAGGTCAAACTATAATGCAATATAAATCAACAATATTAAGCACATGATCTTTTACGAATAGGTGACTTATCTTGAAGTTCTTTGATCATGTAAGTTTAGATAAATTTTTATAATTAGATGTCTTATGAGAATGTCAATATTTGTTTCATAAGATTTATACACAATTAATCTCCTATGCAACCAGGCTTATTTTGATTCAACTTTCTTTATGATCAAAATAACATGATATAAACAATTTAGGAACCATACAAATTTTTAAAATGAATAAAAACTTATTATGATTCAGCTTTTACAAACACTTATCAATCAAAATAATATGATTCAAGGGGTTAAAGAAATATGCTGATTTTATGGTGAAAATATAAGCTTATAACAATCAATATGATACTAGAATTAAGAGAATAAATTTTCAATGCATTCAAACAAGTAATGAGAAATCATCATCACAATATCATGCATAGGTATGAAGTATTAAGATCAATCATTCAAGCAAAATAATATGAGAAATTAGTAATAGTATGATGTGAGAAAGATTTAGCTTTTACCAAACATCATTATCCATTCACTCTAAATCCTAAGCATCCAATTTCAAGAGTTTACTCCTTTTATATCTTTGGATGCTTGACATATCTATGAAATCACTTCTTCATCTTTAGTACTCAAGTCATCTTGGATCTATTGTAGTTAGTGCATATGATTTTTTTTGGAATCCAAATTTATTTAACAAAAGTATGATAATCTCTATTGACATTGCATTCAAAAATTTTATAACCTACTTTGTTACATTTAAAGCAAGTAATAAAATAATTTTTATGTGAAGATCTAGGACATATATTTTTGACTAATTTTTGTTTTCTCAAATAATTAAAATCAATTCCAATCTTGTTGAAAATAGCTTTTTGATTATTTAAGATCAATTGAAGCTTTTAAGAACTAAATGTAAACTTTTCAATTATAGGCTTTAATATTTCAATTTTTTTTTTGTTTAGCATTTTCTTCCATAAAAGATTTTTTAGATTTTGATATTTTTTTTTCAATCAAAGAGTTTTTTTCTTTTGAAAGTTCTTCTTTTTCTAATGAAAGATTATTCTTTTTTTTAACTAAAAGGAGATTTGATTTCTTTAACTCTTTATTTTTCTATCTTATCTTTTTAAATTCATCCATTAGATCATTAAGGATTTTAAATTATTTTTTAAAAATAAATTTAGAAGAGATTTTAATATTTACCTCATCGTTATGAGTCATGAGGTAAGGATTTATAATACTTTCTTCTCTTTCTTATTTTGCTTTTCTTTATCTTACTCCCCTTTAATCATTTCTTTCTTTCTCCTTTATTTGTTCTTCTTTTTCTTCTTTTCATCCTCACGAGCCATGAGCATATGTTGCGGTGAGCTTCTTTTTCTTCTTATTGGTTAGCTCCCTCACAGGTTATTTTTTATTTCTCCCATACTTATTTTATTGAAATATAAGAGAAAACTAAGTTAAATTCATTTAAATTCAATGAACAATAAAGCATATTTATGGCCTTAGCATTCAAATGGATCATTTTTTATCATCAATAAATGTATTGGGTGTGTGTGGGTCATTGACTATAATTTTTTATAAATTATAATTATGTACTTGTATAAAAATTTTTATCCTAGCTTTTCAATAGATATAATTAGAGTCATTAAAAAATAAGCATTATCTATAGAATGACCTTCATTAAAAAAGATTCAAGTTAGATTGCCATGATGTTTAACCCAAGATCGCTACATCAACAAATAATATTAGAGCATCCACTCTGATACCAATTATTGCTCAAAAAGATAGCAACCCAAGAAGAGGAGGAGAGATGAATTAGATTTTTTAAAAATTTAAACTAAATCTAAAATCTAAAATAAATATATGCTTAAAATTAATCTAGTTTATATAATTATGAGGTGGAGACAATGTGCTATAGCATAATTAAGATATTAAAGACAGTAATACAAGAATTAAAATAAGTGATAGGATCATGATACTGTCGTTAGAATACCGTACTTATCAAATTAATTTTAACTTCTATAAAAATTAAAAAAATACGTAAAAAATAGCGAGTCGGATCGAATCCATAGAGAAGGTAGTATTTTAATCTGAAATCTTTGATTTTATGAACAAAATAAAATTTTAAAGAAAGTAATTTAAGTCAAAAAATAAAAATTAAAAGTACAAAAAATAAATCAGATACTAAGATCTACTATTTAAATCCTAACTTCTATTTATAATAAAAATAAATAATAAAAATTTAAAGAGTATAAAATAAATTGATACTAAGATCTACTAACTAGATCGTAGCATCTACTTACAATAAAAATAAAAGATAGGAATTTAAAGTGTAAGAAATTAAATTTTATACTAATTAAAATTAAAATTTAAATATAAAAAAATTAAAAAAATAATAAAATAATATAAAATAAAAATAAAAATCTAAAATTGATCAGCACAGCCTCATCGGAAAGATGGTTGATGACCTCTCCTTCTTTCTTCATATTCCATAGAGTGAACTGACTTCTCTTCTTCTTCTCCTTGGGTCCCTAAATCTCTTTAATTTTTTTTATTTTTTTTATTTTTTTACTAATATTTTTTATTTCTAGATCTCCTATTTATAGGTAAATTTTTCACCTTTTTCTGATAGCAAAAGAAGTCCTAAAACCTTTAGAATTCGTAATATATTTATATCTTAATTTTCTGATTATCGGATCTTCATTGGACCACCCAGATCAGCCCAAAACATGTAGATCAAGTCCTTCTTTCGATCGAGAACGATGCTGGCCATCAGATCGCATCCTTGATGGAATTCTGGCCGTTGATCAGTGCTCAGCTCTCCTATTCTCAGTCGGGAATAGCATTAGCCATCGGATTAGACTCTAAATCAAACTTCGACTGTTAGATCGTATGAAAAAATCCTTCTTCGGGTTAGTTTTCAACCGACAACAAATATGAACCATCTGATCTCGCTCAGAATCGATTTGAACCGTCGGATCGTGCACTGAAAGTGGGCCACCACTGCTGGATATGGGATAACATAATATCAGCCATCCGATCGCGTATTCGGAGTGATATCAGTCATCAGATCGCATGAATTTCTTTCGCCCACCTTTGAACCATGCCAAATACCATGAACTATTTTCGTGGATCACGACCTTGAATTCGTGGACCGATTGGTCGGTCCACCATACACCGAAGGCTGTAAAAATTATTTTTTAAGATATTTTGGCTTGATTTCTACTCTGATTTTATGCCTAAAAAATAAAAAAATATGTATTAAATTGCTCATTAATTCTTCATTATTTTGGTACTTAAATTATTCAATTAAATTAATATCTATTTTTTATAAATATATTCTAATTTTATATTTTTTAAAATTATTTATTTTTATAAAAAAATTAATTTATTTATGAAATTAGATTTTTAAGAAGATGTTAGCATCATAAAATATCAAAAATATTTAAAATAAATATAAAAATATATTACTTATCAATAAGCCAAATAAGAAAAGTAAGAAGGCAAAGCATAATACAAACACAACTAATTTATAGTGGTTCGATGCGAGTTCGTACCTATGTCCACTCCCTAAGAATCTTTTAAAAATTTTACTATAATATTTTCGATTACAATATGTTTGTTTTACTCGATATCACCAACCACAATCTATACACCAATTATTTTTTGGATTCACAATCAATCCAGTTGATTTTAGGACTCACCAACTAAAATCTATAATATCTAATTTCAGACTTAGACAGACCTAACTCCAAGTTTTTTTTTCCTCAAAAAAATTTATAAAGAAAATAAAATATAAGATGAAAAATTTTAGCTCAAAATAAAAATAAAAAAAGAATTCTTTAAAACTTGGAGAAGAGGTTGATGAATTGCTCCCTTGATGCTTCACTTCTCTTCTTTGATGCTTGATAGGATGTAGAAGATGATGAGGATGATCACACTTGAAAGTTCTCTCAAATATGTACTCAAATTCTTCTCTTTTTCTTTTTTCAAAGATATGCAATGAAGCTCTCACCAAGAGAAAAGTTTTCCTCTTTAATTTTTTTTCTTGCTTTCCAATTTGATTCTTTAACTTTTTATAAGCTTGATATTGGTTGAAGAATGAGTTTTGATTGTTTGGAGGCTTGGACTTGTCATTAAAATGAAAAACTAGCCATTTGGAGTGTGTAAAAAATTAGCTGTTAGTGCTGTTCTATGCCTGAGATTGACTCCAATTCTTCAGAGATCGACTCCAACTATCCATGAGTCGACTTGAGCTCTACATGAGTTGACTTGACTATAAAATCTAAAAAATCATCTTTCTATCTTTTTTAAGAGAGTCGGCTCATATTGCTCATGAGTCGACTAGTCTGCATGCCAGTCTCGATCTAACGTGTCAGAGTCGACTCCTCTTCCCTAGAGTCGACTCCAGAACTATCTAAACTTAATTTTTCTTCTATTTTTAGCCCATTTCGGTGCAAGGGTCAGCTTCTTGACTCTTGGGGTCAACTCCATTATGTTTGAAACTTGAAAATCATCTTTAAAATCTTTGACTTAGCTTATCTTGAGGGAATATTTTTCATGGATGAATTTTTTAATTTAAATATCTTAAAAATCTATATTTATTCTTAAAATACATGATTAGAATTATAATTACTTAAAATTTGATAATCATCAAAATCAATTATAAGGTCAACAATAATTATACCCCTTTGTCTGCTTTTTGGGTCCAGATCTTGATAGAGATTGAGGGCCAAAAGTATCTTTGATGGCCTAAATCAATGAAGGCCCCTTCAAATTAAAAAGATGATTAAGAGAAAGTACTACTACTTCCATCGAGCCATCATCATGATATCGAGGAATACCTCTAGCTCAAGGATAATATTGAAATCCTGATTCGAAGAGGCTACCATGGTAAATATATTCGAAAGCAATGGAACTGAGCCTCTGAAGAGTCGCAACAGCATTAGCTCGATGAGGAGAATAATGGCAATCGATCGATGGCTGGTGTCATCAATGTAATTTTTGGCCTCGCTGGTGGTGGGGGGTAGAGGATCAAGCCAAAGAGACGAAGAGAGCACATCGACGATGTTATTTCTTTTTTTGATGATGATATCTGAAGGGTGTAAACCTCTCATGATGACACTATTGTCATCTCAATGACGATAGTGAATTATGATGCAAAATAATTTTAGTTGATAATAGAAGCCAGCTGATATCTTGTTTTATGATGCCTTCTAAAAAAATAAAATTATCTACTAACCAACTAAGGGAAAGTCAACACTCCACTGATCATATTCTTTGTATATTCTGTGATTGTGGAGGACGAAATAACTCTTCCAGTGATTGTTGGATAGGAGTCTCAGAGTTGGATCATGCAACTAACCTTCTTGATTGTTTGGGTGCCCTCTACCTGCGAGGCAATTCTTGGACTACTTGGATTGAACACTCTACGGGCTATCATCTCCATGTACCACCTACTTATTAAATTTTCAATTCAAAATGGGGTCGGCGAGGTATGAGGAGATCAGGCTAGGCCCATCTGTGCTTCTTGGCAATAATAAAAGGTAAGTGTCTAGTGGAAGCTTTGCTGATCGAAGACCACAAGGAGATGAAAGAGGTTCGGGGTGAATCAGGTGAACGACTTATAGTTGTTCTACCCGATGATGATCTAAGTAGAACCATCCAGCTTGGAGCAAAGTTAGCACCAGACCTTAGGGATCGACTAGTGTCATTTTTGTGCACCCATGAGGATGTCTTCATTTGGTCAGCATCAGACATTCCAAGTATACCTTCTGATGTTATTATCCACAGATTAAATATGGATCTTAGCTGTTGCCTTGTCCAAAAAAAGAAAAGAAGCTTCGATCCTGAGCGATAGCGGATGATCGAGGAGGAAGTTGGCAAACTTTTGACAGTGGGATTCATCCAAGAAGCCCATTATCCAGAGTAGATCATTAATGTTGTCATGGTGAAGAAGGTAAATTGAAAGCGATGAATTTGCATCGATTACACCAATTTCAATAAAGCCTACTCAAAGGACAACTTTCTCCTTCGAGGATTGATTGACTCATAAATGTCACTTCGGGACACCAACCCATAAGCTTTATGAATGCCTTCTCTGGTTACAATTAGATTTGGGTGGCCCCCAAGGATGAGGAGAAGATCATGTACATAAAGATTTGTATTGCTATAAAATATTATCTTTTGGATTGAAAAATGCAGGAGCTACATAGAAGTCTATGTTGACGACATCAAAAGCATGAAAGTTGATCAATACATTGCCGATCTGGGAGAAGCATTTGTTGAGCTGAGGTGAAATCAAATGAAGCTCAATCTAAGTAAGTGCACTTTTAGAGTGACCTTAACAAAGTTCTTCGGATTCATGATAACCCAGTGGGGGATTGAGGTGAACTTGGAGAAGATTCAAGCATCGCCAGAGATGAAGCACCAGAGGATCAAAAAGGATGTGCAGTAGCTAAAAAGTTGCATAGCCCTTAGCCGATTCATTTGAAGGTCGGTCGAAAAATGCCTCCTATTCTTCAAGACTTTTAGGCAAATGAAAAGTTTCAAGTGGTCGGATGAATGATGAAGAGCGTTCGAAGAGCTCAAGCAATACCTTGGTTCACCTCCACTGCTCTCCAAACCAAACATAGGTGAGGACTTGTATTAATACTTATTAGTTTCATCTGTTGCTATCAGTTCTGTGTTGGTCTGAAAAGATGCAGGGGTCTTAAGACCTATCTACTATACTAGCAAGCTTCTCTAGGATGTTGAAATGAGATATTCTAAGGCTGAAAAGATGATCTATGTGTTGGTCACCACCGCCCAATGATTTTGGCCTTATTTTCAAGCCTGCTGGGTAATCATCTTGACCGACCAGCTCTTAGAGGCTATTCTCCAAAGAATAGACACCTTGGAGTGAGTGGCTGAATAGCCAATAGAGCTCGAAGAATATGACATCCTCTATCATCCTCAACCAGTAATGAAAGCCCAAGTTCTGGCCGACTTTTTTGTGGAGTGTGCAATCTCTGATAAGGAACTGACACTGAAACCCCTCAAGGAGATAAGGGTTTTATGCTATATCTCCATATGGATGGAGCCTCAAATTTTTAAGGGTGCAGGATCGGACTAATCCTCGCGAGCTCAAAAGGAGTCGTGATGGACTATGCACTCCGATTCGACTTTAGCACCTCCAACAATGAGATTGAATATGAAGCATTGCTTGCCAACCTCGATATCATCAGAGAGGTTAAGCTAAGGGTCTTTACTGACTCGTAGCTCATTGTCAAACAAGTTTGAAGAGATTACGAAGCTCGAGGACTGAAGATGGTTCACTATCTGCAGAAGCTTAAAGAACTCATGAAGATTTTCTCAAATCTAGAGGTATAACAAATATTAAGATCGAAGAATGTTCGAGCTGATGTCCTATTTACCTTGCTATCTCAAGATTTTCCAACCTCAATAAATGGGTCTTCATTGAACACCTACCAAAATCAAGTATGAAGAAGAATCAACTATCCTATAGGTCAACCATGAGTCGAGTTGGATGGACCCACGAATCAACTACCTCCTTAATGGTGCCCTACTGATTGATTCTATCGAGGCTCGAAGGATCAAGTGCCAAGATCCCAAATATATCTACTTAGAAAGAAGACTTTACCAAAAGTCATTCTTACTGTCTCTACTTCGGTGCTTGCAATAATTGATGCACATTATGTGCTTTGGAAGATCCATAAAAAGATCTGCGGCAATTACTTGGGGGCAAGTCGCTGGCTTACAAAGCAATCCAAAAGGATACTACTGGCCCACTTTACAATAAGATGCAGTCGAACTCGTCAGAAAATATGTGCAGTGTCAGAGGTATGCCAACATCCAATGGATATCGATGATTGAGCTCACACCAATCATCACCCTTTGGTCCTTCACCATGTGGGGTATCGACACCCTCAAATCATTCTCGATGGTGACCAATTAGAGAAAGTTTTTGATTGCTGTGTTTAACTATTTCACCAAGTGGATGAAAGCTGAGCCCTTAGCTCAGATCATTGAAAAGAAGGCCCAAGATTTCATCTACAGATCCATCATTTGCCGCTTTGTACTCCCTTGAGCTATCATCATCGATAATAAGTGGCAGTTTGATAATCAAAAGTTAAAAAAATTCTACACTGAACTACACATCGATTATAGGCTCACTTTGGTTAATCACCCTTAGTTGAATGGAGAAGCTGACCTGGCTAACCGAACAATCCTATAAGGACTGAAGGCAAGAATCAGCCAAGCCAAAGGACTGTGGGCCAAAGAATTCTATAACATACTTTGGGCCTATCGGATGACTCTTTGGATTCTTACTTGGGAAACCATGTTCAACCTCTCTTTCGACATTGAAGGGGTCATTCCGATGGAGATTGGGATGCCAACAACTAGGGTGGAGAACTATGATGAATAGGAGAATTCGAGCCAACTGCGAATGAACTTGGATCTGCTCGAAGAAACTAGGGAGTGGGCTCGAGTCAAAAGGTGTCGCATTAGTAGTGGGTGGCTTGCTATTATATGCTTGAATGTAAATTTGATCATTTGCCAATCCATTACCCCAGCTTACCTCTTGATCATTCAATTTTGAACAAAGGCAAATGAAACTTTCTACTGGAGAAGATTAGAAAGAAATTGGAGGGATGGAAGAAAAAACTTTGACATTGATGGGTAGGCTTATGTTGGTTAACTCGTTTCTAAGATCCACTCCAATATATTGGATGGCTGTCTTCAACCTAGTGATGGCACTAATCTAAAAGATCAACAAAATTTGTAGGGATTTTCTTTGGTGTGACCAAGAATAAGGTAGCAAGATCAAATTCTTGGCTAGTTGGAGCCAAGTGTGTTGCCCTAAGAGAATGAGAGGGTTAGGAGTCTCAAATCTTACAATGGTGAACCAAACTCTTTTGCTCAAATGGTTGGCAAGATTTCATGATAATCGGCAAAGACCATGAAAATGACTCATTCACTGAATGCATTATGGGTCCAAGGAATTATCAAACTTCTTTGGAATCTATCGAAGAACTATCTCCTCTTTCTAGAAGGGAGTCCTTAGAGTATACAACTTATCCAGAGAAATTTCGACATCGAAGGTGAGGAATGGTTGGCAGACCTCTTTCTAGTATGATGCTTGATTGGATGGTCCCTCCTTATGATATCAATTCCTTAACTTATTTCTGATGATCCTAGATTAGACTCAAAATGTGGTTGATTTTTTTCACAGCAACAATTGGATAGAAACCTTTAGGATTCCCATGATGGCTGCTGTAACAATTGTGTTTCATAAACTAGCTTTGAAAATGAGATCGGTGACTCTTATAATCAAAACTGATAGCCATGGGTGGAAATGGAGTTCATCAACAATTTTTCGATGAAACACTATTAATCCTTTTTAATGCATGGTGGTATAACATCTCAGTTTGGAAAAATAGTCTGGATGCTCCCAATTTTGGAGAAAATTAAAGTTTTCAATTGGCTTCGCTATTATAAAAAGATACTCACAATTGATATCTTACATCAAAAGGGTGTAAGAGTGAATCTATTATATTTTCTATGTGGTGAGGAAGAGGAGAATAGTAACCATCTCATGTTCGGCTGCAACTTTGCAAAAATGTTTCTGACACTATCTTCTTGAAAAGCTGGATATTTATGAATTACCACCGGATGTTCAGAGAGCTTGGATTGAATGGAGATAACAAACTCATGTGAAATAACTCTTTCCAGCAATTGAGAGTTTGCTTACGATTGGATGTTGGACACTGTGGAAAAAAAGAAACGATCGAAGATTCAATTTTGAGGTTAAGGCCTTAGCTGAAATGATAAATTTAGCTATATTCTTGTTTCAACGATGGACAACAACGGCAAAAGATGATAAGTGTAAGTCAGTAGCGGCCTCTTTGGGTTGCTTAACAATTTAGAAGAAAATAGCAAACCAGTCTTCAGAGGAGAGGGAGGTTCATAATGGAAACTCACTGCATGGGATGTGCTCAATTACAATGTAAACTCTAGTGCACATCCCATGTAATGATGCACATATAGTGAAACAGTGGCACAAGATGGTTTGGACATTAAAAACTAGATCTATAAATTAATGTATTTTGAAGGAAAATGGGGACGCCAGTGTAATGCAAAATCGAGAGAGGGAGGGGACGTCGAGGCCTCTTTATGATACTTAAAAGGTCCTAAAGTTATACTTTGCCTCCTATAGACTGTGATGATTGTTTACTGTTGGTGCAAAAATTCGCTTACGCCGGAGAAGCTGGAGTCGAGGGAGTCGCGGTCGCCGTCGGGACCTGCAAAGGAAGTCTAAACCGGAGGTGGGGTTGCTCCGGCAAGATCCTTCGACGCTCAAGTCAGTTCTCTGCCTCAACAAGAATGGAGTGCTCGAACGAAGAGTTTAGCAGAGTTTTTAGATAAAAACGAGAGCTTATAGAATAACGTATCTGGGGTTTTCCTTTTATAGACGGAGGAGGCAACAGATTGATAGAGACGCCTGTAATCGTCTGGTAGTGGGCCGCCCAGAGTCAGGAGAAATTTATTGCGGAGGGTAGTGGAGTGGGATCGTGGCTATCGCCGTGGCTCGCCACGTGGAATCAGTTACGGAAATTGGAGCGGCGTCTGCTGTCGTGACTCGTCAGGGAGTGGGGGATTCGCACAGAATCCACCGCAGGGAGTGGAGCAGGGTTATGGCCGTTAATGCGGCCTGTCAGGGAGTAATGGGGCTACGCAGGGTCCGTCGCAGAGAG